>NC_084901.1:4314961-4388939 GCF_949316345.1 Pungitius pungitius
ATCATAAAAGCAGATTTTAATTTCTCCTTTTCGGACTGGCAGCGTCGGGGGGGTCCGTTTGAACGAGTAACCCGTTTTGACCACCCGTCACCTCTTCAAAACAGGCCTTCAACTGACAGGGAAGGACACAGCCTGACATGCACACTGCAGAGATGACTCACGCACACAGACACACACACACGCAGCTGAAGTCATGGTAACGGGCTGCACAGCAGAGCAAAAAGGGACGCTCTCCGAAAAGTTCCCTTTCATCATCATCCAGTCATCTGGGCTTTTTTTTTTTAATTTCTAATACTGAACACAAAAAATACATCATACTTCCTTCCGGATGTCTTTTCATCAGATGGAAACAGGCGTGTACATCATCGAATGTCCCCCTCGGTAATCAAAGCCTCCTTCATGCCCCCCCCCCCCCCTCGCTGGACCTCCTCGTGGCTCCCCGTCCCTCCACTAAAGTGAGCGAGGCGGCGGCAGGTCGCCTTGTCAGCGCTTTTTTTACCCCCCCCCCCCCCCCCCCCCCCGCGTCCTCCTCCGCATCCTCCTCTCTCCGCTCGTTACGCTGTTGATGTACCGTCGCCAGGCTGTCGGCGAGCTGTCAGGACAAGGACTCCGCCTGGTGATGTACGCTGAACGTGACAGTGTCCCCTAATCCTAATGTCCCTTCACAGGGGACAACCTGTACCCCCTTAGTACCTGTCTGTGTGTGTGTGTGTGTGTGCGTGTGTGTGTATCTCCCATTCACGCATGCTCCTGCAGTTAGTTATTCAATTTGCAACCTTAGGATTTAAGGCACCTGATCAGAACTAAAAAGAAAATACTATTTTGTATACAATTGAATGACTTATTTTAACAAAGTAGTCCAATTCCAGTTTTCAATAGGATCAGACACTTAAATATGATTCAATATGCAGCTGATTCATAATACAGGTGTCTGAAGTTACTGAACAAACGCTGGAGTGAAGCTTCCTGCACCTCACAAAGTGTTGACTGATTTTGACTGATTGTTTTGGCTCATCAATCAGATTGCTCATTTGCTTGTGAATCTCTTATCCAAAGCCGATGAGTTAACACACAACAGAGTCCAACACTCGATCGATTCAACGACCACAGATCCGACACACATTCCTCAAGAAATGAAGGAAAAGGGGTGAAGGATGAAAGCAGAGCAGTCTACACAAAGCACGTAAAAGTTAGCATTAGCAGCTAATGCCCCCTTTACATTGGCCACTAACTCTATCCCTTCATTTACAGGGACATGAAAAACTGTTATAATAGTATTGTGTAAAAATCCCTTCACCCCCCTAAAAAATTAAAAAAAAGCATTTTCAGCTTGACGTGATTTACAAATAATAAAGATGAGCATAATTAGCATTTTAAAACCTCACCATGGCCTCTTATTTCCACGCTCCTAGTGCCTCTTCTGTTTTTCCTTCCCTCCGCTTGAACCCCGCGGGAGATTTACAGCTCACACTCTCTGCCCTCTCCGCTACCTCCGGAGATGACGGGGGGGGGGCGTCTGAGGGCACCAGACGCCCCCCCCCCCCCCCCCCCCCGGCATTTGGCTGTAGTTCTATCAGCACAAATGAGGCGTCCTGTGACACACACCGGCACCGGCGGCTGAGGGACGGTCACCGGGCTCAAACCGCAGCCGCCGTCGACCTGTCAACGGAGAGACCGGGGGGGTGGGAAGGACACGGGACGAAAATACGGGCCGACCTGCCGACAGCCGACAGTCTGCCAGGGCCCGTGTCTCCCATCAGCACCCCCTGCTGTCTCCGGGCGAGATTAATTTGTGCCTCAGCAGGCGATTTAGACAAAAAGGTGCAGCTACACAAGCTCATCCCAGGCTACTAAGCTCTTTTCTTTTTTTTTTTTCTTGGCCTGCATACAGATGCACTCGCCTGCACACACACACACACACACAGTGGACAATTTAAGGGTCGGAGTTGAGCTATTGACCCGCCCCGGCAGAATGAGAGTACGGGCATTCCGAGGCCCCTGAGATGATGGAGACTAATAAGATGGCGGGCTTTTGAAGGCGCCTGGGGAGAGGAACAGTGGAGGGGAAAAAGGGCGGATCGTTGGCACGTTTTTTTGGGGGGGGGGGGAGGGAGTACGGAAGAAGAGAAGTGAGAAGGACAAAGCCCCAGAAAAGAAGGGCGCTCGGGCACAAAAAGCCTTCTTTGCTTCACAAAAAGTCACACAAAAAAATGGTTGTGGCCGGTACATTCGTCTGACAGATCAAAAGATCTGTATTCAGGCTGAGAACAAAGAGAGACACAATATGAGCGGAACTTCAGCTCGTAATGATCGCCTCGTTCTTTTTTTTGTTTGTTTCTTCCATTGTTCTTGGTTGCAGCAGTGACTCTGCGATAGCACACAATGGGTATCCGGTGCCGCAGAGTAAGTCTTCCTCTGACACATTTCAGAGGACATTCTGGATGGAGCCTGGGCCTCCGGGGACAAGTGAGTCGGGCCTCGACGACCAAAACCGTGTTGAGCGTGACGAAGGGAGGGATAAAAAAAAAAAAAAATGATGAGAAAACCCCTATAAAAGAATCTGCTTGCAATAGGCATTTAATAGTGTTTTTTTATTTATTATCCACTGTTTCGCTTATTCACTGTTCTGCGTCCTCAGAAAATCCAAATGCTGTGTATTCGTGGTTATTCTCGCAGTCGCCACGTCCCCTAAGTGACCAAATCCATGGTTGAACGTCGTGCTGGGTATTTTTTCACTTTGATGACGATTCTTCTCTTAATCTTATACAATCCACAATTTACGATCCCTCTGTTTTACCTTCATCAACCATTATTTATGGTTTTAATTTGTTATTAATTATTGACATGTTTAATGTCCTCCTTATTCATTTATTAGTAATTATATACTATTAAATTCAGTTTATAACATATACAGTACTCTCTATTATAAAACAAATAGCCAAAGAGGGTTTTCTTGACAAAGCTCCTCCAGAATCAGAGTACACATTAAACAACTAATTTCACACATTGTGCCACACTCCACATTAAATGCAAACTCACTTTTGACATTTAGAAAAAACGTATTATATGCTACATTGCTATCAACAGCGCTCATTTTGCCTTTGGAAGCAGAGTGCGTGCGTCGAGGAAGATCTACGTTCCCGAGCCCTGACATTTATACACACGGTGAAAACTTAAAAGACTGTCGATTCTGAGACACACGCACCAGAGACGCTGCAGCAAAGTCAGCGAAATGTTGGGCTTTTATTAAACCTCCTTTGTAATAAAAACCCCGCGCTCTCTTCGCAATGCTGAGATAAACTGCAGAGCGGGTAGAAGAGGAGGAGGAGGAGGAGGAGGAGGAGGAGGAGGAGGAGGAGGAGGAGGAGGAGGAGGAGAGGTTGCCGCTGTACCGCTGCTCGGCAACAGAGGAGGCCGACGTGACGCTGCAGGAATGCGGCACAGGCGACCAAAAGAGTAGGTGGTCTTATTCCCGCCTTTGGCGAGGCCTCCGCGCATCAGAAAGCAATGACTCCGAGCACTCGCTCTCTCTAACGCCAGCTTTTTATTCATTCACGATGATGCCGCCGAGTGCTGATTTCAATTTGCAGGGGGGGGGGGATTTAGGATACACTCAAATCCTATAGGATGTGTTTGAAGAGGAATGAGCTGAGGAGAATCACTGGTTGGCCGGCTTCTCCGATTGGCCACGCGACAAAAACCCTTTGAGCCAATAGGAAAAATGACATGAAAGAAAAAAGGGGGAAATAAAAGGGAAGCCTAAACAGTGGCGCTGGGATTCTCCCAATAAGGGAGGACAAAAAAACAAATTCAACCACGACAACCATGACCGGACAAGCCCGAGACTCCTGACAAACACACATCTGCCTGCTGTGCCCTCTGTTCCCATGACAACAGAACGGCAAGCCCGACAAGGTCACTTTTTCCAGCTGAGGCGGCATCCGACGCAAAGAGAGACACAGGCAGAAGGAGATGAGAGCGATTATTAAATCGAGGGGGGTGAGAGACATTTTGGGAAACTGTGATCGAGGACACAAATTTAATATGCGAACGCACAGGTGAGTCTAATGCTGGACCAGAGCAGATCAGAAAGCTTTTTAAGGTCGGGCCGGTACAGTGTGTGTGTGTGTGTGTGTGTGTGTGTGTGTGTGTGTGTGTGTGTGTGTGTGTGTGTGTGTGTGTGTGTGTGTGTGTGTGTGTGTGTGTGTGTGTGCGTGTGTGGGGCCCGCCGCACATCTCAAAGACGTGTCCTGAATGACCAAAAAGAGCCTCAGGCACTAATTCCCAACATGCCCCTGAACGTCCTTCAACGAGACAGATCAATCAGCTCCTGCCACTGCCGCGATGCATCATGGTTCCTGTAGTTCTCCCTAAAAGAGGGAGAACCTGGATTGGTCTCAGTCAATGTTCCCACAGTGACGTAAGCATTTGTTACTCTTAATACCCACGATTAATCAGAGATAGGGGCGCCATGGCGAGATGACACACGTGTCCCGGCCAGAGGTGAATTCATTTCCCGCAGAAACGCCATCATTCTCCCCAAATGTGATCTCGTCGGCTTCATCATGAACACTGGGGGACATTTTATTCATGGGGGATCAAGGACGTTTTGCAGGTGAGGATGAAAATGAACACAAGCGTCCTTCATCTGATCTGTAAATGACCCCAATGCTACGTTCTTCTTTGTATGCTTCACAGATGCTTCTGCAGTGTTGCATCTTGCCTTTTCTCTACTTTAGCATCATTTATTGCCTGTGAATTAATGGCTGTAAACTTTAATGACACCGAGGGTTAAAACGTGCATACCACCCCAATTTCTTTTCCCATGAAGTCTAAATGAACCTACAAATCATACTTTAGAATTTGGGGTGAATGGTTTTACAACGCATTACTCATTTAGTCTGATTGCTATGTATTCATTAAGGTTCTCTCACCTTTAAAAAGCCGAGGCGGGTCGCGGAACTTGACAACTACCTTCCTCCCTAAAAGCTTAGTTTATGGTTCTGGGTTTTCAGAGAAACACAAGGACACGCAGGAGTCCCCCTGCAATCCTTCCAGACTGGTCCCTTACGGAAGCATCACGCAGAACCGCCAGGCTGTGATTGGTCTGCCAAACTACATCTTTTCCAGAGTCTCACATTTCCAGTTTCATAATTAAACTAAGGGTTTTGTTTTTACGAGAGAATGAATCAGATTGAAGAGTTTGAGTTCTTTGAAGAAACCCGTAAACGTGACCACTTATACAACCTGTCATTGGCGGACTGTATGGACCCCCCCAAAACATGGAGGGAGATCTCGGCAAACTGGGGGGTGAACTGCTTTGCTTTGCACAACCCTTTCAGAAGCATGAATTAAAACGAGTCCTTCAACACATCGGCGCATAGACGCAGAAACATGCACCAGCCGTACGAAGGTAAAAAATCACCACGACAGATTGTGTGAGCTAATTAGCATAGCATACCTCATTAGGGCGTTGGTCTGTATGCGCGCGTGTGTGTGTGTGTGTGTGAGTGTGTGCATTTCGGTCGTCAGGAGCTCACCACGAGGACTGGTTTGAAAGAGCCTTTAGACGGTGAGCAAGATGTCAGTCTCTCTAGCTGGTGGGAGAAAGCAGTCGGTTTTGGCAGCTAAATCGCTGACAGGCTCCAGTAACATGCCAAAAATATGTTCCGCCACCTGCCAAAGGCTGACTTTGTCTGTCTATATTTAACCGCGAGACCAAAAGAGTGTTTACTATTCTATGGGCGCCATCTTTAAGTGGGGGCGACTCAGCCGTGAATGAAAACACTGGTATTGTGTCAGACCTTCTGGTAAGAAGATCAGCTAATCTAAAGGCAAATTTAAACTCCAACGCTAAGAGACTTCACGCGAATGGCGGCCCCCCCGTCCCAATTACTCTGTGTGTCTATCAGTAATGTGCTCTTAAATACACTGTATTAACTGTGGTTTCTTTCTGATTTGTTTTATTCATTTATTTATTTTTAAATAGCAATGGTTCGTAGTCTGTGTCCTCGCCGTGCTCCTGCATGGCCACTTGAATCAGCCACGGATGAATTATTCCCCTCAAAAGGTCGGGCACTTGTCGAGATGGCTTACTTTTGTTCATTTGCTTTGTCCCCACGGGGCGCGTCCACTAATCACATCCTAACCATTCGAATTTGTTTAAATTGATGCAAAATTATGCCATTTTTGCATGCTGATGTGACAAGGCCTCAAGTGAGGCTCATTTGAAAGTCCAGGTCTGAGCCACATGGACACGAACAGCAGAAATAAATGCCACATTGACTGAGACCAAATGGAAAACCTTTTGAATGCCAGTCAGCTTCTATTACACTATTTATCTGAAGGTAGTTTGGCTCCCAAAAAATCTCCTCTTTTTGTGACTAGTTAACATTTTAAAATCTGAAATTAATAAGACATTACCAGGATTCAAAATATAATAATACTTCTTAAAAAGCTTGAACTACTAATATTTTGTATATATTTAGTCATTTCTGCTGCATCTGCTACAATTGACAATTGACACACGCATACAACACTAATCACTTCCCGCACTGCCTTTATTAGCATTTGCGAAAAATGAAGAAGCGAAAGGTTGTCGCTGAAGTGGGAGTGGGAGCAACGGTTCTGCCGTAATTGGATGAGATCCCCTCGCGCCGCGTGAGTGAACTTCACACAGCGGCGCCATAATATCAAAGTAAATTGGTTGCTTGTGGTGTCGGGGGCGAGCCCGACGCGGTTCTCTTTTTCGATGTTTGTTCTAGTTTACACAGCGTGTCACTCGGAAACTCCGCCAGTCGTGACTGAGGAATGGGAACTGGGAATCTCTTAAAGGTTGCAAAAGGTGTTCACCCACAAAGACTGGAGGGGCCTCGTGTTCTAAAAGTGGACTCCACCTCATCTGCGAGTTCTACAGCTCTACCTGCGGCCTGTCCACCAGGCATCTTCCTGACTGTCATTATTTATAAGCTCCTCTGCTGGGCCCCGTTCTCCATGCTAGCATATTCTGATCATGCTTCCCCCTCTATTTATTAGGTTTCTGGGGGGCCCGTGTGTGTCGACCGCAGCACTTCTCAGTTCTGCTGCAGAGCATAAAAGGTAAGGTCCCACGTGTAGGTCCCACGTGTAGGTCCTAAGCTCGATTCCAGCGCACGCTGCAGCAGGCGAACGTCTCCTGCTGCAGATTCCAAGGTCGCGGCCATTACCGCGTCACCGGCCCCTTCGATGAGGGATTACAGAGCCCCCCCCTGTAGTCCCTAAAGCCTCTGGTGCCTCCTTAAAGCTTGCCAAGAGCGACCAGTATGTCATGGGTGAGATTTCCGACCTCCGGTAGGGTCCTGGTTAACAGGTTCACAGGTTCACAAGTTCAGTTCCCAACTTCCTGCTTCCTCCCCGTTTAAATGATCCCACATACACCCGTGTTTCAATGCCTGGTTTTTCCGGCCTTCTAACTGGTCTGCGACTTCAAATTAGCCCGCCGGCGCCCTTCTCTGCGCTGACCCCCCTCTGACTCGGGGGCGTTGAATTGCTCTCAGTAGAAAGAGTGGTGCGAATTATAGTATCAATAATTGCACTCGGTTTGTCGGGTTCAGTGTTTGAATCGGGGTTTCAGGCATTGCACAAAGAAGCAATGAGTCTTGGGTCTTGTTTAGCAACGAAACGACGAAATTCAAACGCCTTTTATGTGAATGAGAGGCTCCTGGTGGATTTGTGCAGGGTTTCAGTAATGCTCCAAAAAAAAAAAAAAAAACTGCTGCCGTTTGCGTCCAATAATCGCACTCATGCATCGGGAAGTCGTAAGAGACTCTATCCGGAGGAATGATTATCTTTTATGTCCGCTGCGGACAAATAACCATCAATTGGCTTAGAGTTCACGGAGGGGGTTTTCATTTTAGTAACCCTTCTGCCAGTCTATCGTTATGGATTTCCCTGCTGATCTCAAAGTGTGCAGCGGTGTGTGTGTGTGTGTTTTCCTGGACTGTGTAAATTATCTAACTACTGCTGTGTGTACCGTGGTGACACACTGGCACACACACACACACACACACACACACACACACACACAAGCTCACACACACACACAGAAAGAAAGAAAGGTGGGCTGCGTTCCGATCACTTCCAAGCCGAAAGCATGCAACGTGAACACAGATGCGTTACGTGTGTCAACGAGAAGGCCCACCAGTGTCCAACATGGCGAAGAAAGACCCCACAGTACACACATCGAGGCATTATGGAGTTTTTTTTTATTTTTTTTAAACATTGCGCTTATCTTTACATGGTTGTATCCGTAACATGACTCTTTCAGACTTAACGTGAACCACAGTGGAGAGACAACCCCGAATGGAGCGGACAGGACCAAGTGATGGATGCAAATGGGGAGCGGGGTGCGCTGCGTGATGTGGTGATGCCGACGTGAGTGAATGATCAACGACTTACTGACAACAGTGCGGAAATACGGGGGAAGTCCACGACAACAGAGTACAGCTTTTTAAGAAGACGCAACAAGAACGGGGGAAAATAAATTAAAAAAAAGACGGAAAAAAAAACCACAAGCTACTTTCTGTCTCGGCCCCAGAGGGGGGGGGGGGGGGGGGGTTTGGGGGGAGTTAGAGGGGTTCACGAGACCTTCTGTTGTGCACTTTGCTAGTACCTTTAGCTAATGGGGGGGCCCCCTAAGCATAAAAGCAATCACAAAAAAACCCAAGAGCCAAGTCCAAGTTGCTGAACTGCCGATCGATTGGTGTCCTCAAACCACCCCCCCCCCCCCTCCCCCCACGCGCCACTGCCTCCACGGTCAGAGGCTCCATCAGACACTTGGGTTTTGAGTCCGTCGTTATTTGATGATTGTTCACTGCTCTTTAAAACTCTTTTGTGCCATCCTCATAAAATACAGTAAAAACGTGATAATAGTATCCTTAAAAAAAGAATGAACGCCGTCATTTTCAGCGAAACTCCACTTTGCACTTTGCGTGTTATAAAAGCTGGAGGCAAACTAGTGAGACAATCCCAGACTCAACATTAAACGTATATATTATCGGGCCCCCTCACAGCTGTTGTGGTTCAGCAGCTGACTATTGGTTTCATCTATTTTTCCACGTTACTCAGTGGACAAAATAAAACTGATGAACATCTGAGATTTTTCAATCGTGGGACTTTAAATACTTCTTTTTCAGTAAAAGAGAAGAGAAAAAAATGCCACTGGATTCATCTCAAAAAGTGACAATCAGACATAACGTTTTTTCTCCCTTTGCTCGCTAAGCTTAAAGTAATATGTTTTTTCTAGTTACAACCAAGGACCTGGGAAAGGGATCTTGGTGTGATTGATTATTAAATGTGGTTGAGTCATTCTGATAATCTGACGATTAATAGCATCCTCGACGAGACCCAGAACCCAAGCTGATGTGACCGACGTCTCCCTCTCATCGGCTCATTGTGCTCACGGAGTTAAAGACATTCATTTTGTCCCCAGAAAAAGAAAAAGAAATTACATAACATTGCTAGCTGAGTTACCTAAAGTAGCCCCTGCAGCACCACGTTCTAAAAAAAGAAATTGTTCAAAGTAAAGAAATAAAATAAATTGTGCAGACGTAGACGGAAGGATGCAGTGGTCTTACCTGGGGACACAGGCAGTAGAAGCCTCCCCCTCAGGGGCCTCTGGGGCGGGGCAGCAGAACTGGTGGAGCACTGTTTGGTTGCTGTGGGATGGAGGGAAGAAAGAGAAGGATTAAAAAGATGCCGTCAATATTCAAGCAAAATATGGAGGCCATCGGACTTTGTATATGTAAAAAGGCTCTTTTACGTCAGCCTCTTTCCAAACACAACACAATGTCTCACAATATTAATGGGGAAGTTTCTTGGTGTGTTTTTTTTTCTTTTTAGTTTAATGTGTAGTTACTATTATTTTTGAGCTAAACAAAATGTTTACTAGTTGTTGTTGTTGTTGATGTGACCTTAGCTGGGCCTAGTTGCAAGTTAATCTAAAAGTTCCGATGTGCCCTTTGGTTCTATTGCGTATTTGAACGTTTTTTTCCAGGTGACTCCGTCCCTCGGAGTCAATTACAGCAGAAATATGTAAAGTTGATCAATTTAGATCATTTTTGCTACTGGGCAAAAACAACAGTCATTATTTTTGCCCTCGTTCATCTGCTCTCGAGATCCTGTCATCCTTCACCTGTCCACCATTTGTCCTCCGTGTATTTCCCATTTGGTGAGCTGAGGGAGAAATGATGAATCCGTCGATACAGCCGATCAATCAGTCCCTCCCGTGCGGCAAAGTGATCCAACGCCTTAAAGGGGGGGTATCCTACGGCGTGCCACAATGTTGAGGTTGCCTTTGACAGTTCACATGTGATGCTGAAATGCAGCAGTGGAGGAGCGAGGATATCACATTTTCATGTGCGTGTGAGACAGCCACTAATGCGTCCACCCCCCCCCCCCCTCCACTCTTCTCTCTGCAACTCCCCATCCTTGTCTCTTTCCTGCTTCCCCCTCCTGTCTGTCCCCTGGGAGAGGACGGGCTACACGAGGGGGGGGGGACCTCGTCTTTGTCTCCTTGCATACCAGCAGTGTGACTGTTGATACTCAAAGGTCTTTTGAAACCCGCATTTTTTTTTGCGATGCGGATCGATTTTCAAAAGTTGACCTTTAACGTCTCTCCGAGAGAAAAAAAAAAACGAACGGGCAAAAGGAAAGGAGGTTGGGAGGTGTTTGACAGCAGCGTGGTCACGCAGAACAGGAAGCGTGCGACAGCAAATTAATTCCCCAATTGTTAATGGCTCCTCTAAATGTGTCTGCCTTTAACGACCGCCACTCCGCCGCGGCCGCGTTTAATGGGTGGAGAACACGCGGGCGGAGCTCCCTGCAGGGACGCAGATTAGAACAAGCGTCGGGAACAGAGGAGGTGTGGGAACATCTACTGGAGGTTACTGCACTCATCAACTGTGTTAACAGTGAGGCTTTTTGTCATTTCATGGCGCGGGTAAAATAGAATTGTTTGGGAAACAACATTTTTAATCTTTGGAGGCATTAAAATTTTACGGGTGGGTTACGTCTTTGATTTTATTGTGTGAAAAAACTGATATTTTCTGTATTCTCCGCTATAGTAAAAGACCGGAATCCCACTCACAATGTTGTTAATTTCGCCGAAAAAGATTTTTGTCCAAAACCCAAACAAATTTCCCATTATTCCAGGATATGTTAGACCAAGGGTGTCAAACATACGGCCCGCTGGCCCCATCCGGCACGCCGGTGAGTCCAGCTCGGCCCGCCGGGTGAACATTATAGAAAACATTTTTATAAAAGTAGCTGCTGTTCCTAAAAAGTCCACAGGGGGTCGCATGCGTTAGACCAGGGGGGGACATTTGGTTCACCAACGCAGTGCTGGTTGATCCCTTACGTTGGAAACATTCATTAGTTCTAAGTAACGTATCGTTTACCCTCTAGGCTTTAGAACGAGATGGCCAAAAGGACGTATACCTGCTGGTCGATATATACGGACAACACTACACCTTTTAAATCATCCATCATATGCAAGATGATCGCGGTTCCTCCTCTGCTGTGTTTTTCAGACGTGTGCATCCGACGTGCACCTACCTCGGATTTTGACAAACTCAGACACCCCGAACCTGCTGCTGAGTCCCCCCCCCCCCCCTTTTTCCCAACAACTGTGTTCAAAAGAAGCGCAGCTCATTCGGACGGAATCAATGGGTGCCGCTGGCGAGGACGTAGCTGACGTATCTGCTCTGGCCAGGCTGCATCAGCATAGGGCCACCGCGCAGTCACGTCTGAGTCATTGATTGAGGAGGATTACTTTTTGCCGTCTCTCGTCCGGCTCACTTCTATTATCACCTTCATGGCGCTTTTAGTTTCGTGATGGGACTTTTTTTTATAGTCTACAGATATATATCAGGTACACATTTAAAGCTACACAGAGGTCGACAATCATGATCCTGTTCATGTGCAAGTCATACTGACATGAGAGGACTAAGAGGTATAATCTCCTAAATGAATCCCCGTGGGGATTTATCCACCTTTCCCATGTCCACGCAAACATTTATTCTGCCTCAACATCCAAATTTGCAAACCTTTCCAACACACCTCCCTCCGACTGTTTGATCAATACGTGGCCGCTAGAGATTTTAATTGAACTCACACGACCTGCACGCTAATACCACCTATAAAAAAAAAATCTTTAAGCTTTTCTAAGCTCTTCCACACACGTGGGGCTCGTTTGAGCGCGAGCGTAAGCCGTGCGCCGCGGCGTTTTCGTTGCATTTTGTTTCAACTTCTCGTGCCCTAACGCTTTTTTGTCGATGCCCCCCCCCCCCCCCCCCTCCCTCCTAGTGTTGAATTGTTGAATTTGCCCTCCGGCTGATTCCACTCGCCTCGTGGCAGGAAAAGCAGTCAGTTCACGCTGAAGTGACACAATTGGAAGCGAGGGACGGCGAGAAAAAAAGGGGGCCGAAGAGACTGAGGGGGGGGGGGGAATCAAGGCTCGCAATAATTGACGGATTAGTTTATTTTTTGGCAGTCGGGAATGAGACTAACGCTGAAGACTCCCCCCCTCTGGCCAGTGCAGACGCGATCGATCTTAAGAGGGCGACTGCTCGCTCGAAAGGGGATTTTGTTTTTATTTGTTGCCATTATATGATTGCCACATTTTTTTTTTGTCATGCAGGATTTGGGAATATATGCGTTTTAGGGACATGGTTAAAGTCAAACCAAGGTTTTGGTGCCTGAAAGGAAAACATTAAGGCGGGTGGTAAAATGTAAAGAACCAACAAATGAACTGTATGCGGTTCGTCATACAGGGAAACGAGAGAAAGGTACATCGCCATGGAGATGATAACAACCCGTGAGCTTAATCCAAGTAGGCTAGTATATTACATAACTCCCACAAGTCAACTCGTCTCATGGCAGCATCACTGGAAGCTCTGTGGTCACATTAAATCAAAAAGGACACTAACCATTTTTTTTTGTGATCCTTTCCATTTGGCTGTAAGTGCAACTTTATCATTATGTTTTACAGTCTAAAAGTCAGTTAGGGTTTTCAGTGGAAATAAATCCATGGTAGTGTGGGATATTCTACGTTTCGTTAAAACGTATTAAACATCATTGTGTGGGGGATTATAAGCCGGACGATATCCTGGCACTACATCAGCACGTACACACACACACACACACACACAAACACACACACACGCAGTACGTTTGAAGAAAAAGCTTCCTTGAAAGGTTCGCGTCAGCAAAGGGACGCTTGGGCCGTCCCAAGCGGCTTAGCGCGGGGGGGGGGGGGGGGGGGTGGGCGAGAGGAGCAACCCGGGAGCTAACAATAAAGAAAACTCATTTTGTCCTTGAATTCGACCCCTTACAAACCTCGGGTTCGGGGAAAGCTGCAACATTTGAGCTTTACTCCCGCTATCTGGGCCTCGCCGTGGCCTAGGTGACTCTCCACCGCAGCACCACGCAAGCGCGGCTGTTGTCCCTCACTAATGCGTCTGAAGTTGTCAACCCGCCATGTCACCCTGCGTACTTTGTCATTTGTGTGACAGCGATCTCGCCTCGTTTTCGTCCTGCCTCTTACTCGTTATTCATTGCAGGTCAATTTGCAATCCACAATACAGATTATAATGCAAACGTAAATGCCAAATTTACCTCTTTGTGACGCTCACAAAACATGAATGTACGTCACATACACATCAGGAGCTTTGAATTGCTGCTTGAGCTTCAGTTACCAGAATTTGATTTTGCCACGTTTGCCTACTGACGGATCTCCCGGGTTTTGACCTTGCCGGAACTTTTAGTAAAATCCACCTGTCTCTCCCATCTTTGTCTCCTTCGTGCACTAGCATCACCACTGAAGACGGTATATTAATGTGTTCATTCCCAGAACACAATTTGGGGATATTTCATCAGCTACATGAGCACTGCAGTCAATTTAAATGATACGCTATCTGTGAAATCTTTCTTTGATTATTTCAACGCTCTTTTTCAACCCTTCTCCCAGCTGTGGGTCCCTCTACATTAAAAGTGATGGAAGAGGCAAAATAAGCAGAGAGGGAGGGAGGGAGGGAGGGGGCTGAGCCCGGAGCGAGAGCGACCACTTCCTGGCGCCCCGCTTGTCAAAAGCTCTCCGTCAGCTGAAAGGGTTCAAGGCCGACACTGAGCTGGATTTATATCCGGAAATGTTCCGTCCGCTGACAGATGTGTGACAGATATCTGGGTTCTTTTTTTCAAACTTTGTGAAGAGTTGGCAGACGTTACAGAGGAAGAAACCGGGGAAGGCCACAAAAAAAGTTTTTTAACCATCATTGTGACATTGAGACAAGAGTCCTTTTTGCACCACTATTGATCAAATCCCGACATTTCCTGATGTGGCTACTTCAAAATAAAAGCTTTTAACAGCTTTAACCTTCATTCTGAACAATTTCTCAGCAATAATAAGTGGTCTTATTACAGAATTAGCATAGCCCTGTTTGCAGCCATTCTTCAATTAAACCAGTCTGCTAATGCAACACAAAGGATCAATTTCAACCATCAGCAAGAAAAAAAAAAAAAAGGAAACCTGAAGATTGCTGTGACTGATTTCCCCATGACACCAGCAGTTTTCCCCTACCCAGCTGGTGCCTCCGCTATCGAGCAGTGGTACCAGCTCACATGGCCGTGTTGCTGCAGGGCCATCCGCCCGAAAGACTTGGGCGGTGGGTCAACTTGAACAGATAATCCGCCATGCTTGACAGCTATCAAACTCACACGGTTGTCTTATTATCAACCGGATTGGACACGTTTTGGTTCTGAAGTAAAAACCGTAGTTTGAATGACGTAGGTTTTCTGCACAAGGAAGCAAAAGGAGGATGAGGGCAGGCGGACGATGGAGGTGGCGTGACGAAAAAAGCCATAGAAAGCCGATTTCTCACCACATGATCCACGTAACAATAGCGTGTTTACTGCAGTACCCACACGTATGACTCATTCGGTCTTCATGTCCTGCAAATCTTGTTTGCTTCTTCTGCCTAAGTTGAAACCTTCAGTGACATCACTGGTGTAGTCATCAGCTCCGCCCCCCCTGGCACCGCGTACCTGATGATGTAATCCTGGCATCAACGGGTTGACAGATGGGGGGAGTTGGTGATATAACCACAATGGAGGGGAAAGGAAAGAGGCTTTGATGGTCATCTGAATGTGATGGCAATAAAACCTTGTGGCCAACCAGAATGCTTATAAAGTGTCCCAGTGAGCGCACCAACAAACACGCAAATGACGGGTAGAAATCTGTGTTAAACCAAGCATTTAATGTGAGGTAACAAACTCATCTTTGTAATATTATGCAGAAGAAAAAGGAATACTGCAATGAGGCACAAATAAGAAAGTAAATACATTTTTTAAAGCGACGTACATGAAAGGAAAGTAATTGGATGAAGGAATGTGTGTCCACAGGTGTGGAGAATGCAAATGAACGATCAAGTATTCAGGGAAATTACAAATGGATGTATCCTGTGTTTTATTTTATTTTTTTAACCATTGCAAATCCCAGTTGAGCGTTGGTTGAAGCTTTGTGTGATGTGTTGAGAAGACCAGGAAAGCCGATTGGACATGCGGTGCCTGTTCCGATCAGCTCTGCAATGCCTCGAAGCCTTAGGTGGATGGCTTTGAACATTACTCTGGGTTGTAAAGTTAACCATACCTGACATTTCCCTGGGCAAGTGTGTGCCTCCGCATGGCTCTTTGTGTTTCAGAATGCAATGCAACAGCGGACATGGAGATTATGTTAGCAAGGGAGCCATGGCCCAAACAAATGAACCACAATGGTATGAATACAATAGAATATATCAGTTAAAATGATACAAATTGTATATCACAAACCTATCATTGGTTATGCACTACAAAAATTGGGTGTTGCCTGACATTTTTCATTAAAATTGTCCTACAACATAGCTGTCTCCACTGATTTTATCTGAATATTAGGATATTTCCAGTCTGAAATCCTGTTCAGAATACTACAAACTGGTGCACATGGCGCAAAACAATTAGGATTGTCCTTTGAGGGATTTTCAGGGCTAAGCTCTCAGAGAAGTGAAATGTCGGCAACAGATGGGTGGACATTTTTCCATATAACTGCACGCTGTTCCTTCTTTGGAAAATCCCCATTCCCTGAGCGGCTGCAGAGGGCATTAGCTCGCTGACCAGTGAGAGTCGTTACACCTGATTACCTACCAGTGAGGAATCCCGCCATCTTTGAGGGGCAAACACTGAAATAACACAATCACACATTTTAAACTGTGCATTACCTGTCTGTGTGCATGGTCAACTCATTGGTTTCATTACAAATGCTACTACTTTAGCCGCTGCTAGCTGCCAGCTAATAGCACATTTTGTGTTGCAATGCATTGCATCGCAGAACCATGACTGGTGACTGATGGTAATTATGTCATCTTGAAACATCATTAAAAAAAATGTCCCCAAATGTAACTATGACTAATAATATAAAAGCTGATAATGTGCATAGTATTTAAGAAAAGGTTTTAAAATATTAGATTTTCAAATCAAATGATTTGCTTAAATGACACAATTAAATTGGGTGACGACGGACCATTGATTTCCATTTTGAAAAAGATCTAGATTGCATTCCAATGACAGACTCTGCCTGCTGATTTTCTCATTACGTCTGCTGTTCATTTGCATGAAGAAGACATGAGATGCATCAATGAGATATGTAAATGATTTACTTCCGACCATGAAGGAAAAAAGTCACTACGCATATGGTGCCACATGACTAACGGCAGAAGCATATTTCCACGCAGAGCCGCCCGTCATTGTGGGTGCGCAATATTTACATATAAAAGACGGTGTCATCTGGAAGTGTCAAGGACGAGGATGACACATCTTTTCACTGAGTTGACGTAGCGCCCCAGAGACGGAGAGCCGCCAGTTGGGATGTAAGTTTAAAAGAAAAAAAAAGAAGAAAAAAAAAGAAGAAAACAAACATTGTCATTTTGATTGCTTGGGAATTACGGAGGGGAAAGGAAGTAAACAGATGGAAGCGACACAACATTTAGGCTCTGCAGCCCCAGTGGGGCTTCCTTGTATGTTTTGCCTTGTTAACCCTATTCCTGCGTCCATTTGACCGTAGGGCCACTACATGAATGAAAAAGAGAGCAACTATCCCCTTACAGCTTGTCCTTTTGACACCCTTTACACAACACAAAATCTCTAACACACACACACAAACACACACACACAGACACAAACACACACGGCTGGATTACCGACAACTGGGACTGTCTCTCGCCTTGCTCAACTTGTGCATGAAAACACGCTAATATTCTACCAGGGAGTCGGGAATCACCCGGCGGCTGCATCCTCTGAGAAATGAAGCAATTTAAAAGCACTACTCTCTAAATGTGATATTCATGATTTGGATTCCAGCAGCAGCAGCAGCAGCAGCAGCCGAGCAAAGCCACCCTGTCATAACGGAAGCGGACGTGATTCCCATTCAGACCGAGGGAGGCGAAGTGAGGAGCAAGGGGGTTCGCGGGGGAGAGGGAGGCGGGGGGGGCTTCAGCACCTCGAGTATGGGCGGCGGGGATGGGGAATTCGGAGAGAGAACACGTCCATTTGAGCTCATCGCATCCATCACCCGTCATTCTATTTCCCCCCCCCCTCTCTAAATCTCTCTCACTGTCCCCCAGAGACGAAACACTCAGCGGGGGGGGGGGGGGGGGCAGCGGTTCTACATTCCTGTCACCCTCCAGGGACCGTTCACCTAAATAATCACAAAACAATACATATGTTCTCATTGTTTGTGTTTTTTTTTTTTTGCTTTTCCTCTCGGCAGCTGCACTGTAAGCCGCTTCGCCCTCGTGGCTCCCATTGACCTTGTTTTCCGCTAAGAGCTGTTTGTGAAGCCTCTGCGTGGCGCCACCTGCCCAGCAACAGCGGGCCGACACAGCGAAGCCGACGGACCTGTGTCCTTTAGTAGTGGGAGGGGGTGGGGGGGGGGGACCAGAGAGTAAGGGAACGATCCCATTTAAACTCATCCGGCGGCCACAAGCACAGGCTCCCAGTTGATGCCAGTGGTTTGCTTTAAGTCGTCTGCAGGTTTGCTAGAAAATTTGCCGTGACAAGTTTGTGTTGTGGTGATATCTCTGTGTTATGTTTTACAACCTTCCCCCGCTGCAAACCAATGAAACCAATTACTTCGGCGGTGCACAGTTACAAGACGGCTTTAATCAAATCCTTCGCAAGGGTGGGCAGGCTTAGAATGTAATGCGATACCGAGCATTCCCACCTGCCTGGTTGCTAAATGTTGCAGGTTGACTACTAAATGCATGGCATAGTGTTGGTTGAAATCGGTTGGTACTGGCGTAAGCACATGTATTACTGTTTAAGGAAAGATCTTACTGGAATTGCTTCATACCAAGGGTTTTTTTTTACATATAAAAAGCTGAATAATATTGGGTTTGGGTGTTATACAGGCATTTTTCACTTCATCTCAGCTTGCCGCTTTGTGTAATTGATTGTTTTCCAGTTGGGTGTAAGGAAGGGTACCTATAAGTATCTTAACAAATGGCCGATAACAAAATGTGTGACCCAGCTAGCCACACAAATGTGTGTAGTCTTATGGAAAAACATGTAATTTAACAAAAAATGTGTGTTGCTCTAGGGTTTGATCTTGCGTTAAGTTCTCATTGCACCCACGAAGTAAGTCAAATATTAAGGTGAATTACCCATACGGATCCCGAAAAGAGATAACTTGGCTTTAAGCAAAGGCCATGACACCTGGAGATCAATGCTGGAGTGGAGCCTGTGCCGGAAAATCCGCAGGCTCATTGATCTGAGAGCACCAGAAGAAGGATTCTGCAGCGTCCAGCAGGCACTCAGCAGGTTTCTGAATTCCTACCTCTACATGTGTGCTATCCCCACATCCCAGCGTATGAGAAAAACATGCGGGGCCGCCGGGTGGCACGCGGCACGCCAGGGTTTGTGTGCATTAGCGAGTGTTTTGTGTGCAAAAGCAAGAGCTTAAAATATCTGCGAGAGTGTGGGAGACGAGAGAAGCTGCACAAAAAGCACCTGCAGCTATATGAGAACTTTGGGATTTCCACCTAAGGCAGTGGGATTGCTGCCTCTCAGACGTAGCACGCGACTCCACTGCACACAAGCCCACCACTTCCTTCCCAATCCTTCCCTGCCACTCTTCTTGACCTCCGCCATTCGCCACACGCATCGTGCCCCCCCCCCCCGAGAGGCGTTTGGAGACCAAAGATCAGGGTGGACTGAACGCTCCAGCCCAGACCGGGAGAAGGAGATGAGAACATTCAAAGAGGGAGACGGAATAATAATTTGTCGGAACAAGGAGGGAGGGGGGCTGAAAATGGATTCAGAGCTTACCGGCTTTCTTCTCTTCCGCGCTTCGCTTACTACAAATAAAACCTGTCCAATGTTAGCATTCTGAGCTCCATCATTAACTAACTGATGTTGTCCAAATTAAAAGAAGGATGATCAAATATGCATAATGCTGTCTTGCCATGAATGTACCACTCACACCACTGTTCGTCCACTAAATAGTCAAGAGCCGCTAGTAGCCATGTTAAATTAGCTTAACTGTAAGATGTGTTTTCCTCGTAGCATGCCGCTAACTCTCTGACGCGCCGAGCGAACCAAAGGGGCGGAAACACCCGGCGCACACTTACAAACGAACGCATGCACACAAACCCTTCTCAAAACAGCATTGTGACACGTCGCTGTCACCCGCCCACTAATAGGGACGCATTAGCGCCCCTGCGGCACTGACGGCCCAACGAGACGCCATCTTGTCTGACCCACGATCAATGCTCCAAGTGGAGATTGCGATGCTGCTTCACGTCTCCAGCTTTTCACGCGTCAGTGCTTTTACATTAAGGAAATAAGAGTATAAGTATACAGTACACGCTCTCTCTCTCTCTCTCTCTCTCTCTCTCTCTCGCTTGGGTTCTCTTCATATTGCTCTCATTGTTCATCATTCTGCACAACTGTCAGGGGGGGGAGAGGCCTGGGTTGGTAAATTGAGAAATGAACCCGCTTATTGAATCCCCCTCTGACATTTATCTCGTACAACCCACACGTTGTGTGTGTGCGTTTGTGGATCCAAGAGAAACCGTCCTGTTCCTGACCCACTCGCTCTTTAGAAATTAAATCTTAATGCCACAAATAATCAATCTGGATTAACGGAAACAATGCAAATGCAGCCGAGTGAAACAGACGGGGCTCGGCGTGTTTGTGTGTGTGTGTGTGTGACACTGTGAGCATGCGTGAGAGTGTGCGTGAGTGTGTGCTGCCTTTGCAGAGGTGATTCATGTGACCTTGATAGTGGCGAACAAAGAACATTCAACGTCATGGACCGTCCAGATGCTGATACAGTTCAATTAAAAGCTCCAATTTCCACGTTTTTTTTGAAAAAAAAGTGTTGACCTTTGCCTCAAAGGATTCGCCATTCAGGAAATGGCACTTTGCTTGTTTTAAAACACACGTTTACAACCGTGTTCTCGCTTCCTCCCTTTTGAAACCGATGCCTTTTTTAAAAAGGTGATCATTACACATTTAAAAGGTGGAGACACAGAGACCGGAATGGGCCACAGATCTAAAGGGGACAAGAGGTGACGAAAGACACCCGGCGCATGGTTTATCAAAACTGCCGTTTCAAGTCGCCATTAAAACACTGAAGTAATAAGTAATGTATAGTCCCACCCAGTCGTGACAGTCTTGGCGCAGAATGAACAATCCCCCATGGTTAAAATGCCAGCCAGCGTTCCCAAAATCAATATCTATTAAGCATTCAATCGATTAAACGGGACAACAACTGAGTGAATAATGTGAAAATACAAGAGAAGCCTGAATTACTAAATTAAGCCTGTGCTTTTCAGGCGATGTGAAGTGAATCAAAAACGCGGTGGGGGGGTGGGGGCCCTTACACATTTTCTGTGATACAACTTTAGAGCATTTTTCTGGTTGGCCACTCCGTGAAATCTTTGCTGTCTTGCTTCCCTCGAATATGTTGCACGAGGTGGCACGCTTACGTGGGCGATAACATGCTGTGACATTGTGTCCGACGGCCCTTTAGGGCATCAGAGTGCCCAAACACATTTGCTATATTTAGACAAGAAAGTTTGGGCTGCAAAAAATATCCAAAGGGTCACTGGATGTAATGTGCGGCCTTTCATTTATGAGAAATACTCATTTGTTTGACACACTTTGTGGTTTCAATCATTTCAAAAAGACGGGCATAACGCAAACGCGTGAAAAACCCTCGAATTGAAGCTTCTTTGCACGAGGCAGGACTTTAAATCTGCAATATCTGGTTGAGACAGAGGCTGCCTGCAGAGCACACGACGTGAAAGCTACTCACTCCGCTTTCCTCGCGAGTCCCACGGAGCGGCAAAGCGTGGTGGGAGTCTGCGGAACGAGGGACTTGCAGCACGGGCTCCTCTTGTCCTCCTCGCCGGAGTCCGGGCTGGCTTGGCTCGCTTTGGGCGACTGCGGCGAGGTCGGGACGAGCTGCAGCTGCTGCGGGTGGTGCGGTGACGGCGCAGGCGGGGTCGGATGCTGCTGAGGCTGGGCCGATAGACCGGGGATCGGCTGCGGCTGCTGCTGCTGCTGATGCTGATGATGATGCTGCTGATGCGGCTGATGCTGCTGCTGCTGCGGTGGCGGAGGCGGAGGCGGCTGCTGCTGCGCCTGCTGGCCGAGATGAGCCGCGGCTTTGTTGCTCCCCGGGTGCTGATGGAGGTTGGCCGGCGCCTGAGGACTGGCGCTGCGGTGACTCGGGTGGTGGTGGTGGTGGTGGTGATGCTGCTGCTGCTGCTGCTGAGGAGGAGGAGGCTGCTGGACGTAGTGATGGGGGTCGCGCAACTGTCGGTTCTCTCCTATCAGGTCCTCCACCTTTCGCTCCAGTTCGTCGATGCGTTGGCGCTGCGTCTGGATCAGGCTCTGCTGGTTCTGGACGATAGTGGTGAGCTCCTTCAGGTAAAGAACGGCTTTCATGGGATTATCCAGCAGGCTCTCCATTACTGACTGTAAACGTGGCCGTGTGCCCGGCGATGTGCACTTCTTCTCCAGCTGCTTCTGGCGCTGCGAAACGTCGATGGGGCCTCCGTTCAGTGCGCAACTGGGATGCTCTGGCGGCCGTCTGACGCCTCTACGCGCTGCTGGGGTTGGGTAGTTTCTCCCTCTCTCCCTCCCTCCCCCTCTCTCTATCTCTCTCTCTCCACACTGTGAGGATACCAGAAATGGTTCTGATGCAAAGGGGAGGGGGGGGGGGGTTCAGCATCACCGTAGCGCGGGGGGGGGGGGGGCGTGGCCTCGGCGGGCCGGTGATGTCAGCGCGCATTTGGAAACGGTGAAGCTGTCACGCACGTCTCACACGTAAATCCACACTGTTCGCATTTTATTGAAAATTCAGCATTCGTGGGCGTGAGCTAAACTCTCTCTCAGAGCCAGAAAGCAGAGATCTAAATCTCGAACGTGTTATGTCATCAAAGAAATAGTTGCTCGCTGCTCTCTATAAAGAATGTGAGAGACTTTTTTGTGGGGGGAGGTTATTTTTATATGCGCATGACCTTGATTCTATTGCAATGCTCTCAGTTGTAAAAACAACATGCATGTGGGTGCTTTCAGGGTCATCGATACACCCTTTTTTAAATTCATTGTGTGTGGAGCAATTTGATTTTTTTTCCTCTGGGTTCCGCATTTTTCCACGTGTTTTCTCATTTACATTCATTCATTCAATACTTCTAAAACACCAAGCCATATTTATTTATCACACCGAAAGCAGGACGAAATAGACCTATTTAATGTGGTCAAATGTGGTGTTGTATTAGAGATATTGCCCTGCAGGCACAGATAGGAAAGAGTGGAATGGTTGAGAATGTAATCTTCCTCTGAATGAGGATGCTCACTTTGCAGCAGGATATGCAAATGATTTGATGAAACACAAATCGTTTTTTACAGGTTCCATTTTGCTCATTCAAACTCATCAGTTCAGTTATGCAAAGTCATCATCGTCCTAAACATTTTGGGGAAAACCTAAATTTTTTCCACCCTGCTTTGGCGTTGTAGCAGTATGTCTGTGATTTCACTCTGTGCCTCGTTATCTCTGACTTCACCAAAAAGGGCAAATAAAAAAAACAAGTCAACCAGACGGATAGCATGCAAGCGGAGCAAGGAGAGGAAATGGGTTTAAGGTTCGCAGAGATGATCCCCCCCCCCCCCCCCCCCCCCTGATACAGACTCAAGTGATATCTCACTGAGAGAGATGGCTCCGCTCTTCTGGTTGCTGCAGTGTGAAGCGTCTGAGATTTGCAATTTCGTTCGGTGGCCGCATTGCAAAATGTGCAGGAATCTTCCCTCCTCGTGAGCTATCGGCAAGTGGACACCATTATTAAGGGTAACGGGCCTCTGTGTTTATGGGGGGGCGGCTTTTTTATGTATCTTTTGTTAAACTCTTTATTATTTTTCCTTTCGAAAATCAAGAGGTTTCCATTATTCAGCGTGCGTAACATACTGTGTCAGCGTCTAACGAAGGAAAGGACGATCTACCATGTTCATCCAGGAGTGGCATTAACAATGCTGTCATGAGTGCTATATATATCGTTAAAAGTTTCCTAAAACTTAAAAAAAAAGAAGTCATTAATATCTTATGACCTTGAGACAGTGAAGCATTAGGACCAGTGGTGAGCTAGACTGGGAGCACCAAGGTCTCTCTGCATAAGGCTGCTCTGTAACCTATAAGTGAAGCGAAGAACGTCTGGCTGTGAGGAGACAAAAAAAAAAAAATGGAAATTGGTGCAGATCACCAGAGTTCAGCTTTACTTGTTATGGAACTTTTGCGGGAAGAAATGCAACCCACCTTTAACACCAATTACCTAACAGAGGGGGGGGGGGGCCCGCGTTTCAGAGAGGGTCACACGTCGTTCATCCTCAACGACCAGGGCCCTGCTGGAAGTGTGAGGCTACAGCATTGCACCAAATGCTAATAAGTCAGAAAAAGTCAGGGTTTAAGCTCATTTGAGATATTTGAGCGTGGAGTCCTTGTCATCTCTAGAACACCCAAAAAAAAAAAAAAAAAAAAAGCACACCAACCTCAGGTAGAAAATATTTTATTCCCATCACGTGGAAAAGCTCTCGGAGACATCACTGATATTCCTGGTTCCTCCCTCCTGAAAAAGCTGTTGAAAGTTTGAAAGTTAACTGGCATCAAAGTTTTGCCCCGTCTTCAGATCCTCCTCCGGAACTTTCACTTCAAAACCGTGTTTTACTCACAGAGGCTTTCTCCCCAGAGTCCTGTTTTGTCTCGAGGTTTGTGATAAGTTGGAAGTAGACCAGCAGTATTCCCTCTTATTATTTAGCAGCGTTTGACGGCGAATCCAATACACACACACACACACACACACACACAGAATGAGCCCGTAGCAACATTTTGAGAAACTGAAAGGTGAACCAACAAGGACTCCTGCTTTTTGTTTTGAGGTGTCACTCAGCACCTGCAATCATATCCAGAAACGTTCCATTTAAAGTGATGTCTGTCATTCATTCTACTCTTGCAGCATTTCAAGATATTCCCCTCGCTTTTTTCCCAAACTTACCCCACTCGACATTAAAAGAAAACCACTCCATTCTTTATCTTTTTTTTTGCGCGTCTCATTAATATTTACAAGTGTCTGGTTGCCTGCATCCGATCTTGACTCCGAATTTGAGAGATTCTTCGCCCTACAATGACTCAATGGTTATGGATGTTTTATGTGTCATCGCTTTCCCTTTCGGCGTAAAAAGGAAGAGGAAGAAAAAAGAGGGGGAGAAAGATTTTTTTTCAAAATAAAGCTGTCACTGCAATCTTTTGCTCAGAAATGATGAGAAGTCAACCAAGGTCGTGTTGTAAAAAGGGGAGGCAAAATTTAAAAAATATGTATGTGAAAAAGAGAAAGGAATTCACCAAGAACTTTAGATAGTTAAGGACATTAATTACACAACATGCAGCCGTCTAATCAAATACAAATGAAGATGAGAGATGATTCCACGTGAAGTGAAGGTCATCTTTTAATATCAATATGAATTCAAAGTTTTCATCTTGAATCCAGATATTTAATCCAATAAGAGTGAGAGAAACCTACGCTGAATGTTTAAAATACTGCACGCACATTTCATCAAGTACAGTGCTGAGGTGAGTTCAGGTGAAGGTCATTATATGTCATGGTATTTTTCCTAGTTTCTCTACACCGAGGGGATTTGAGTGGGATTTGGTTATGAAAAAAACGGCTCCTTGTATAGATGCACTCAGAATTCTTACATTTCCAGTGCCAAATTACAACGGCGACATTTGTAAACATGCTTCAAACAAATAGGTAAGGCCCGGATAACTTTCTTTTGCGTTAGTTGTCAAGACGTGTGGAGCATCGGTTAAGGGTTGATTTCAAATGAAAAAACGAAATAAATTAAAGCCCTCTTCTTGTTAATTTGATCATGCTGCTCACACGTTGGAAAGCTTCCACCTGATTAAAGCACAGGGGATCTTTTAATAGCTGCATCTCATTAACCCTAGGCCTGGCTGTGGTGTTTAAAATCACGACCCAATACATGAATTGATTGCGTGTGGCACACAGTTCTTTACCTTTTTATTCTCAATTAAAGCCTGCGAGCTGCGGCTCGATTTGAAGACGATCCTATTCACTTTTGCATAGTTCAGGCAGGGGGAGAAAAGACGGAGCAAAGCCTGTCACAGGTAGGGGGGGCGGGGTGAGGCCTGACCTGCTCTGAACCCCCCCCGAGCCGAAGCTGATGAAACTGCCCTGCAACCTCTTTCAGAAAGAAAAAAAACACACACACAAACACAGAGAATCCTCAAAGAGCTTTTCCCTCCTTTCCTCTTAACGCGTCACCTCTTACAGCAAATAAAGTGGTCCAACTCATTCAGGTTCAGAGGAGCAAATATGTAGGCGTTGATGAAAAACCAAAGGGTACTTTAGAAGTCCGAACCAAGAACACCATGAATAACATGTCATATCAGCCTTCGAATGAAAGCCCCAAATCTGGGCCTTGACGTCGTTTCCATCTGCTCCGTGTGAAAGTTTCGTTGAGGTTGAAAAGCTACTCTCCTTTTTGACTTTAGGAGGAGCATAATGCAAAATGTATGCATGCGAGTGCTTCTGTCAGTTTAAACCCCTGAATCCAACGGTCTACTTTTATAGTCAAAAGCTCCTTTTTTTCGGTGTCATTACCTCCGAATATAGACCTAACATTTAGAAAAGAAAACAGGATTTGCCTCAAGCTGCTTATTTGTGTTATCACCACAGAGAGCTGGTAAGTGCAGCATAAGCCCAGAGGTCAGAGAAATTGGATTATTGCAGGAAGGAAGGTTGCCAGTTTCTTAGCCTCAAAGCAACCAAGGAATGCAAAAATTAGAAAAGGTAATTCCCTTGTCTTCTTTAATAAAACTGTGTTTGCGGTGGTTATTTCTTCGCCGACTGAAGACGGCTATTTAATCGCGGAAAGGCGTGAAGCGGAGCGTAATGTCCATAAACTGTAATGGTTTTAATAACTGTTATTAAACAAAAACAAGGCAAGTATTAAGACCTGTTGATGGACGGCAGTTACACATATAAGGAGAGGACGTGTGACACTGGGCAAATGTGCGATGACACCTGGACATTTCGACAAGATACATGACAGCATTAGCTGCTCCACAGACTTGTTGTCAGATACATTCCAGTATTGTCACCCCCCCCCCCCCCCCGGTCCCTGCAGCAATAAATACACTTGCTTGTGTTGTTCGCTGAAGATTAACGACACCCGCCACGCGCCCTCATCAGGACACGCAAACACGCTGCGAACGTTGTCGTCCGCTCCGGTGGCTTTTCCTTTACACACTGACGCTGATTTCTATCTTCCTTTGGGTCACTCCACGAGTGAAATGATGTCAGGCTCCACTTACTGAACATGGGAGAAATGATGTCTTCCCCTTCGCCTCCAAAGACAGCAGAAGTCAAACCACGTCATGAATCCTTACTGCTCGGCGGTGGTCGTGCTCCGTTCCTTTGATCGTGGACTGCCACCAAGTGGCCCTGACGACGAAGCACAGTGTGTTGCCCCCCCCCCCCTTCCACCACCCACCCCCCTCCCGTCGCATGACCTTCTGCGTCTCACAGTCGCCCCGTGGCGTTTGACTCCGGGCAGCACATCTGGAGCGTTTGTCAGTGTGTGAAGGTCGCCATCATCGGCGCCCATTTATGGAATGGCGACGGTGCATCGAGACACCCCCCCCCCCCTCCCCCCGGTTTGCTTTGCTTCGCTTCATCGAGTGCTTTTCGACGCACGATCATCGGGCCTTTCCCCGAGGGCCCTTTGGCATGCGTCAGCTGTCCATAACCCGCCACACAGAGACGCGTATCATACGCCACCCCGAAAGCCGATGTCGGTGTGGCTGACACGCTTCAAATAACGATGGCGTGGCGACAGAAGAAGCCCGCGCGCGCCTGCAATGTGTGGTTTGACAATGCCAGAGGGGGGGGGGGGGAGGGGGGGGGGGCGCAAGCCTTTTCATGGCCTCGGAGTGATGGAGGACGGCATTGTGGCGGAGTTCAAGAGTCTGAGATTCAAGCCGCGTGCACTGGGGTTTATTTCCATCACCAAACTACTCTAAAAATACGACTTATCGACAAAGGGCTGAAGCAGCAGGTTACGGTTTTTGTCATCATTCCTGAATTGAATAAAGTCTGAGAAATGAGAAAAAAAAAACATAATCCTGGTGATGGTTGAAACACAGTTATTGGGTTTTCCTTTGTTCAAAATGTTTAACAACATGGAAAAAAGTCTCCCTCGTTATTTGTGAGTTCTACTTTAAATTGTATTTCTCTTTCATGCCGGTGTCTTTAAGATCTATTTTAAAAATGATGAGGTCAAATTTAGGTAGGGAACACCTGTCACCCCCCCCCCCCCCCCCCCCCTTCTCTTGACTTATCAGCTTCCTTTTTTAATCCGTCGTGAGTTAAGCCGCTTTCTGTCATCTTAACATGCCTCGCATGAACCGACAGGTGCCAGTGAAATGAAATGCGATGAAGTAATCTGCGGATAGGGAACATCACAGAGCACAACTTTAATCAAATCCATTTCAATTGTCCAAAGATGTCATAGCAAAACAAGAATAATGTACTTTTGTTATCAAAAAAAACAACGGGTCTCATTCTACACTTTGAGTCATTGCACACAAAAAAAAAATGGTCATCTAGAAAATCGAGGCACAGCTAACGTACCGGTGGTTGTAAATGCTCATGACCTTTGTGATCCATCCCATACGTCTACCCGGACCTCTTTCCTCTTTCCCCCCCCCCGTTCTTATCCACCTTCATCATCCGCGCAGGACTCCTCCCAAAGCATCTCACTGCGGCCCCCCGGCTGTGTCGAACATCTTCTTGCGGCCCTCCATGCCCGACATGGCCTCCACGTTCTTACGCCAGTCGCCCACTTCAGAGGTGAGCACCTGGGGTTCAACGGGAAACAAACGGCCTACATTTGAAACACATCATCTCCCTCCGTTGACACCTTTTTTTTTTTTTTTTTTGCAGCATGCCGTTAGAACTGCACCTTGTCCTGTTTGACGTCCTCCTTCTTCACGGACTTGAGGTTGGATCGGAGGTCCATCGAGCCCTTGTGCTTGGAGCCCAGGAGAGCTCTCATCATCTCATCCGCCGACACCCTCACCTTCCTCAAGGCAGGCTTCTTGAACTTGCCTCCGAGGTCCTGTATCTTCAGCTTCAGCTCGTGGATCTAAAAAGTTTTAAAAAAGGAAGAACAAAAATGTACAAAAACCAACCAAGCTGTCTTTAAAGATATGAATGCGCTAAGGATGAAGCACTGAAGCAGGAGAGCTTTCACCTACATCTTTGTTGTGTTTGCCCACTTTGGATTCGCAGTCATATCGCTCCTCGTCCACGACATCGATCCTTGAGTGAAGCTCCTTGACCATTTTCTTGGGGGAACGAGGAAGATTTTAAAGCATGTCATTAAAGACGGACGTAGATTTTCTGTTGTAGAAATAGTTGCTCTTTTTTTCACAGTAAACAACCCTCACCTGTAGTTCGTCCAGTGATAACCCAGACATTTGCAAAGGGGGCAGGTTTTCTCCTATATAGCGCACTTTCTCCTCCTCCCTCTCCTGCCTCTCCCTCTCCAAATCCTCACAGGCTCTTGTGAGGAGAAGCATCTGATTTGACACAACAGATGCCGATATATAAAACTCGGACCTGGTGACGTGCAGCCTCCAAGTTGCAATACTAAATGCAGGACGCTACGTCAAAAGGTGTTTTGTTTGCACATATACACAGTCTCACAATATGTTGTGGCATTAAAGCAGGAGAACTTCTGCAGTGGCCAGGTGGTGCACACCAAAACTCACCTTCAGAGAGAGCTTGCGAGAAGCCGAAATCTTCGACTTCGGCTGTGGGGAAAAGAAGATTTCAGGAAGGCACGTGCATCACCGTTGGACAAAACACACACTTTAAATCATCCTGATAATTAATGACTTCTATTTTGCAACCATTCTGAGGCATCCCTGCTACCCCACCAGAAGTATGCGGTTCCACGTGGGGCAAAAACGCCGCCACCATACTGCCGCCGCGTGCGGAGAGATAGCGTTGTATTATTAGGACGAGGTCAAGGGGAAAGCGCTCGCTGATGCTGATAACGACGGCGGCCAGATAAGCGCTGCCAGATCTTTGCCTGGTGCGTCGGGGACAACGTGTCCCCTCTCCATGCGTGCAGGATTAACACCGTGGAATATAGCCCTGCTCACCTTATCCCCTTTGGGATTCATCGTCCGAGTCGGGAGGCTGAAAGGCAAAAAAAAACAAGTTAGTTTAATGATGCCCATGTGCAGAATAGGTTGATATGAGAACACAAAGACTCTTTAATCTATTTGAATAGTAAATATTACATAAAATACAAACTATGAGAGGAGCATTCAGGGATAAAGTATTCATTTTCTTACCTTTTTCTCACAACTATAGTGAAAAAACACAGGAGAGAAACAGCCATTAGTATTAGTATAGTAATATAGGGGTGTTACGGCACCCCGATATAGCAATGACCCATCAAGGCGCCACATTGTAAACAGTTCTCAACCCTTGACAAGAGGATTAAAGCAAGGACATGGCGAGAACAGTCCCCTCTCCCTGTATTCAGCATTATCCTGGTGGTTTGCAGCTTGACAGATTTGTTAAGAAAGCTCTGGATGAAACGATGAAACAGACAGAAACCTGACAGCTGTGGTTACAAGTAGACGATTTGGAAAAAGTAAATACTCTCATCCGGCCGACACATTTTACAACGATGCAGTAATTTGATGATAAACTTGACCACACTGTAAAAATGCTGTGTATAATAAGAGCTCTACCGGACAAACTGTAATTTAAACTTGAATGTTAAACCAGAACAAAACACTGAAACACAACTACACCGAATTTGAATTGAATCCACACAAAATGCGAGACATAAAACTATCAAATATTATTGTCTTTTTCTTTACCTGCAAACGGGTGTCTATAGAGATGTGGAGGGTCAAACAGTGGCCGCTGGAAACAATGGGCAGCTTTTTATGTGAGCCGTGTGGACAGGAGATATAAGGTCTGGTCCCAAGAATGTGCTGGCACGGGACCAACCGTGATATGTCACCTCCCCTGACACTGCAACAACACCAGGGCAGGGTAATAATAAGTCATGAGTGTAACCTTAATGTTCAGATATTTAATCTTATTTCCTTTCTTGCCAAGAGTTGGTGAACATAAAGCTGGAGCCAGAGGCTTGTTTGCATAGCTTTGCTTTACCTGAAGACTAAACTCTGGCGACTCTATCCAAAGGTTAAAGAAATATCGCCATAGCCAAGCACTTTTTTTTGAATGGCATCTAATTAACATGCTACTGTGTGTACAGAATCCATTCATAATTGTATTGGAGGTTATGAGCCGGACCGCTTCATGGTCAGGGCCATTGAAAATAGCTGACATTCCTACTCTGTCTCTGTGCCGATTAAACGAGATACAAGGTGTTCATGAGGCGCTTTAGATGGGCCTGCAGGTGGAACCAGCAGTTTCCCCCCCAGTTTTTAGTCTTTATGGCATATTTTTGTTTGCTCATTATTTATTCCTACTTAAGAGAGGCCTCTTATCACCAGTCTAAACTGTCCTGTAACGTTGTCATTTGAGTCATTACATTACTGACTTCAAGTACAAAATAACTCATATCCCAAAGAAAAGGTCAGGCCCCTCCCCCCATCCCATCCTGTTTTTAACCATCAACACTCAACGTTGGATTTACCTGAAACAATTCAATCAAACTAAAAACCGACTGTTTGTCCCTTAGACGGGAAACAGGTGTTTGTCAGACATGCAGAGATCGTCAGCGCTTCACCCTATTTCACCTTTCCCGAAGAAGGACCATATGTTCACTGTTAATATCCTTGTTTTTACAATTACATCCCAAGAGATGAAACAACAGAATTGAAAATACAAAAATCTGAACACTGTGTGATTGTGTGAACACCATCATCATCATCACCAAAAGGTTGAATAGCTGTATAGCTCAGGTCATTACAACGGCCTGAGCTGCGGTTTTCTGATCATTTACGAACACCAGACCATCTGAACTAAATCAGCAGTTGACCTTGTATCTTTGTCCCGTGTGTTTAATTATTCACATCTGCTGTCCACAATTTCTTGGCCGGACTTTATCAAAGATTTCAGAGCTAATCTTGGCCTGAGCTCTGACCATCCATTGCAAATCACTTAACCCCCGAGCATCAAGTTGCTCTTCTTTCCACTGGCTTACGCTGGAATAAAGCCGATGCAAGTGTTAAGGTGTTCTGGTGAGCGGAGCATTAGCAACAAGGACATCTTTGGAAGAGTCGGGAGTCTACGCTGAGCCTTTGCTCTTTGTGAGTTATGAGGGCTTCTCGGCAATTAGAAACCCGGCTGAAAATGAATGTATCTGCAGAAACTGCATGTTCAAACTTGAGTTAAATGATTCCTTGTGTCTGATACATCTGCAATTGTCCCCTTGAATATCTCATTACCGCCCCCATACCAAAATCATCATGTATGGTTGTGACAGACATGTTCCTATAAGATTGATATATCATCTAAAACAAATACATGATACATATATTCATTCATTAATGAATAACATTTCAAATATATAGAAGCAGGTCTGTATATTGAAATTAAAATGATGAAAGTCTATAAATGTACAAACGGCCAATTTTTGAAATTTTAAAATAAAAATGACGTGCTGATACGGCCAAACATTTTCTTAAAATTGCAAATTACCTTCCCAATTTTCCCAGGGTACACTTGCACATATTTGACATTTTGCCATCAAAGTTCCTGTTTAATAGCAATGTGCCGCCTTAGTTTTGCTGCCACTAATACCAGAGGAGGAGCTGGCGCTGAAGAAGAGGCAATGGCCTCACTGAGCAATGAGGGCCAATGGCTGTAGCAAAAAAAAAAAAAAAAAACGTTCTGTCATCGCTTTTTTATCTTCCTGTGATCCTCAGCAGGTGGCAGCTCTATTTCTGCTGCAACCCAACTCCCCTCTGTCTCCACACACAAAGTAAAAGCCTCGGCATCGCGGAGGGGTGGGGGGGCTTGTGATGCACTTTCACCCATCGTTACTTTCATAAATGGGTAGGCGCGTCGCCCCGTTGTTCTCCTCATCAGGCCTTAAATCTGAAAAAACAAAGTAATTACAAGTAAGCAATCTGCTAGTGCTGGGTTGTTCTCTGATGTAGGCCGGGGATGCCTAACCCTCCTTCCAACGGGTCACATGTTTCTTTCAGTTGTTGACGTAATCCACCTGAACCCGTTGTCATGACATGGCCATTTTATTCACATACTGTACACAAACACAGTGCCATTTTGAGGTGCCATCAGTGCTTGGGTAATTACACTTTGTGTTACTTTACTCCACATAATTAATCGTACGGAACAGCAGTTGTTTTTGCTAATACAACTTGATATTTTCTGTGCAGGGCTGGTAATGGAGTATTCTTAAACTGCACAATCACTAGGATCAAACGAGTAATACCACTTGCACCACTGATATTTAGCAATATTCATCCATCTTACTGTATCTCTGCACGCTGTCTGTCTCCACACCCTTTTCTGGATCGGGGACAGGCCTCTGTGGAGGCTCCGGTGTCCGGACACACCGGACGCCGGAGCAGCTGACTCATGACTGTGGTCTGCCATGACATCGCTCTCTGCCATGCTGTTGTAACCTTGACGCTTCCCAACACGCAGGCAGTGAGTGCCCCGAGGAGCTAACATAGCTCAGATATATTACCGCACTTTCATCAGCTTACATGTCCAGATTAAAGTCACGTTAAAATGCCTCCAACCACACGTGATTTCTTTTCTTTTTATGGACCCTGAAGGCCATCTCATCTCACACACGAGGGCAGCAGAGGTTCATTTTACATATCGTTGCGGGCCACTGTGTGCTGAAAATTCAGAATGGAATAGACAATGAGGAAATATAACGGGGCATAATGTGAGTGCACTGCATGCGTTTGTGGAATCAGTGAAATGAGCGAAACGTGTTTGGGACGCAGGTGGATGATAAGGTGACTCTATGTTGGAGTCAGGGTGTGGTCAGCTGCAGGAGCGTCTCTTTCATTCGTCTTAGTCCTTTTCCTTCCGTGCAGAGAAAAGTCCAGACAGGTACGGCAGCGCCTCACATCACAGGCCTCGGCAGGAGATGCTTTCAGTTGCACTTTCATTTTTCACCGACCTGCCCTCAAGCTTCCAGAAATGAAAGCAGGACGATGCAGCATGACTTTCAGAATGGGACCCACTGGTTTAGTTATAGATGTAAATGGATGTAACTGAGCATTTTAAGTGAATGAACGAATGGAAAACCACCTGCATTGAATGATCTTAGGGTTGGACACTTTTTCAACATGAATGTTGAAATGCCTCTCTCTCAAAAAAAGGAAATAAAAAAAGCTTATTTGTAAAAGCTGTAGAATACTCAATGCTCTTTTTCAGCTGGTGTGGGTGCAAAAAAGGCAGCTTTCATGTCTTACTTTTAGCATATAATATCATCCTAGGAAACGATTACCCTGGCCCACCATGTGGGCAACCGTGTGCTCTTACTTTGAAGGTCAACATCCGTTGCCACCCGTGCACCTTCTTGCCAACTGTAATCTCCGCAGAGACCCGGTAGGAGGACCAGGACAGCGCGGGCCCCGAGGACAGGACCGCAGGGCACGAGAAAGCGGTTGGACGTGGGTTTGCACACAGAGATACAGCGGGGAGGGGGGAGGAGGAGGAGAAGGAAGAGAAGGAGGAGGAGAAAGAGCAAGAGGAGGGGGAGGAGGAGGGGGGGTCCGCATGATTCCTCACAACCAGGCTGTAACGATGGTGTTGGATGCACCGACGTCGGTGCGGCGGATTCCTGCAGAGCCCGATCCTCTGCACCAGCGCCCCGCGACCCAGCGAGAGCCGCCGCGGCGTTAGAAGCCCCCCGGAGCCTCAGCGACGGAATCCGGCTTTCCGGACCGAAGCTCGCCCCTAAGGGACCGGCCAACAACCTGCCTTAAAGAGCTCCATTCACCCGCTCTTGGCGAGAGGGGGGGGGGGGGGGGGGGGGGGGCGAGGGGTAGGAGGAGGGTGGTGGTGGTTTGGGAGTTGGGGGGGGGGGGTGGGGGATGAGACTGGGATTTGAACGCAGTCTCCGTTTCACGGCACGGGACCGGTTGTTTTGAGCCGAGGCGGTCGGTTGAAGATGTTGGTGCGATGCTACCGGGGCAAGCTGTCGGTGTGGGCCGCTATGTGCGTGCTGGTCCTCTGCTGGTTCTACGTGTTCCCCGCCTACAGACTCCCGCGCGACAAAGACATCGTGGACGAGGTGCTGAAGCAGGGAGGAGTATGGCAGAAGAACCAGACGGGCATCGATCTGTACAGGTTCGTCTCGCATCTCTGTGTCCGTTGCTTTTGAAGCTTTGTTTCCCCAGATGATGGCCCCTGCCCCCCCCCCCCTTCCCCCCAGATGTCTTGTAGGCGGGTTCTAGTGGGTCCCTGTGTTCAATAACAAGCCAATTTAATGTATTTTTTTGTAACCTATTTTTTATCTACTTCAATGCACACTCAATATAAATAATGCAAACCTATAATGAGTTATATAAAGCAGAGAATCCAGGGAATCAGACTACACCGTCTGTGGCCTGACCTCCTTTGTCTGTATCTGAAGCCGTGGAGCATATGGGTGTAATGTCATTGTGACAAAAGAAAGTGGTTAATGTTTCACAAAGTGCCCCAATTCTTCTTTTTAAAGAAACTGTTATTCCACCCTTAACTTTGTTAAAGCATTGTCTCCGTGAACGCTTTGTATGATTGGCTACAGGAATATAACAGTATATTCTACCCAAAGTTAGACTTTCATTTAGACACGAGTCACTGACTGAAAACTTTAAGTTGAAAATATGTGATGAACTCCACCGACATGCAGGACAAGGTCCTTATCCTGTCATAATAATACAGATGTGGCCTGCTACACATCCTTCCCTCACAGGAAGTTGCTGACAGAGTGTTGCGATCCGAGGAGAATGTTTGCGGTGACAAAAGAGAACTCGCCGACGGGAAAGGTTCTGTGGTACGACGGCGAGTTCTACCACTCGCACACCGTCAACAACGAGACCTACCCACTCCTCGTCAAGGTATGTTTATTTTGTTTATTCCAGCCCTCAATCGGGCGTCCTTGCCGCTCAGAAACGGGGAGATGTGATCCTGAAAAGGGGAATTAGGAGGAGATTAAATTCTGTGCGATGGGATGCCAACCGGGCTTGGAGGTTGCAGGTTTTTACCGTTGGTCCTCGTAAGGATCCATAGTAGGTTGACTGAGACAAAGAACCGGGTCACAGCTGGAGTGAAAAGACACTCATCACGTTGACGTGCATCTTCAACTTTTTTTTTTTAGCGACATGATACATAACTGTCAAAAAGGTTGCAGATGAGAACACATTGAGTGTTTTTTTTTTCTCCAAATCACACCTCTTCCTCTGTGTCTACGGCTCAGGAGGACATGTGATCTCCTCTTATTTTCCCACTTGGGTCTAATCTACGATAGAGATGTGCGAAACATTGGTATAAACTGTAGGCGAATGTTCCTCGTGTGTCTCCCTCAACAAGTTGTTTCCCCCTTTTCCTCTCCAATTGGATACTTTACTTTTGCACCTTGTGTATTGGCTATTTTTCCATGGCTCGGGGGCCTGTGTGTGGGCGCGCATGTGGATGAGGATGTTTCTGCCTGGAAACCTCAATAAAAATGTTTTAAAAAAAACGGAGAGCCTTTAGAAGGTGCTGTTGCCGTGGTTTTTGTATCCAGGGGCAATGCATCTCCCGGATAAAGAAGATTGGATCCCTGTTACCGATGCCACTGATTTGCAGCCTTATATCCTGGTGGGTAAACGCGACGTATCTGTGACCCTAATTTGCAAGCGCGCGCGCAGTGTATGTTCATTCATGAGGGATGGGGGAGGTGTGCCATTAAATGAACAAAAGGAGGATATGAAGTGTGTGTGCATGCGTGCCTTGGTGTGGCAGTGGGTTTCCAGAATTTATTGTGTTTCTTATATTTGTATCGCTCATACATCGTTGTACTTTCATGTCGGATTCCAATGGTTCATCCAAATTAGCTACACGATGCTTTTATAAAGCATTGATTGAAAAGTTACACATTACAGTGCATTATCAGCATGACGTGCATGCTGATAAAAGAGGTTACAACATGCCAAAGAACACATTGACTGGCCTACAAAGAAATGGCGTAATATTTTGTGGACTGAGGAGAGTAAGATTGTTCTTTTTGGGTCTAAGGGCCACAGACGTCGGTGCAAGCCTCACAATATGGGGATGTTTCTCCCACTGGGGTGTTGGTCCTATTTATCGCATCCCAGGGATCATGGATCAGTTTGAGCACATCGGGATACTGGAAGATGTCATGAAGCCGGATGCTGAAGAAGAAATGCCCTTGAAATGGGTGTTTTTAACAAGACAAGGACCCCAAACACAAAATCATGGGTCCAGACAAACAGAATTGAAGAAACAGAGTGACCTTAATCCCATAGAAAACTTGTGGGATGACATAAAACGTGCTGTTCATGAGGCAGAACCAAGAAATGCAGCAAAGTAAATATTTAGGATTCTCAGGAAAGTTTAACTTTATACAGTACATTTTTGAGTTTGCAAAGAAAGATGTCAACGCTGCTATTCTTTTGAACATACATATTTCTTGACCTTCAAATTCAACTAGTTTTTTCTAATTTTCTTTCTTTGAAATAGAATGTGCACTGTCCCCAATGTATTTTTGTTCATTAAAATACACTTTATTTGAAGAGTTTTGAGGTTCACTCACCTTTTTAAACACCCTGCTATTACTGTGAACACAACTGCACATAACATACGTTTATACCACTGCGTAACACTGATGTACGCTAATAAGTACGCTACACCACCCGGTGGTTATTTAGCTCTGTGTCTGACGCGAGCGAGGACCGCGCCGCCGAGGGTTACGGTGACATTTCGCGACTTTGCGGGTCTCCAGCTTCGGCTCGCTTGGTCTAAATTTAGTAACGTCTCTGCACCTCCTCTACTTTTTTTTTTTTCTTCTTTTCTCGGCCTGTTACGTGTGTGTTTCACCAAAGAGGGCAGTTCACAATGGGTTGGGGATTGGACGAAGCACACTCTGCCCTCTTAACTACCGGTGCCGTGATTGCAGGGTAGAACGCAGACAGACAGCCACACGACACTAAGCTGCCAGCAGCCACAGTATCCAGGCTTATGCCAGGATATGTGCCAATTAGGGCTTTTGACAGTCAATCGCTGGTTAGTTCAATGGCCCGAACGGGGCATCCAGCGGACTGTACACTAGATTCCTATGATTTCTCCTTTTGGGGTTTTACTTGGTTTTACAGTTAAAAAACTGAAATATTCCTTAATCTGTTTCTCAGATGGACATCACGGTAACAGGAATACATTCTTGACTTGGGGCTTGTTGGTCAGACTAGATATTACAACATACTACATCAATAACTTGCTGGATCATGTGCCACTCTAATAAGTGTCCCCCCCCTCTCAAATGCTTAAGCCCAACTTGGTGGTTCCCCTCCCCTGCTGGATGTGCTGTTAGCGGGCCATTGTCTTCTGACTCGACCCCCGTCTCGGTCTAAAAGAGACCCTGAGGCAGAAGACATGTGTGTGTGTGTGTGTATTCCTGAGTGTGTGCACTCCAGGGGGAATAATGAGCACAATTGTTTTCTCCATCTCCCTTAATCCATGCCTCGGACTTAAATGCAGGAAAGGGGACAATTTGGTGCCTGTGTTTCATGAAGCGTGTTATTTTAGGGTTCTCTACTGCAGCTTTATTACAGCGCCGTGCAAGGGTTCACTCGAAATGATGAGCGGTTCCCTTGTACTGTGGGCTGACTCACCGGACGTGCTGAATTTCTGAGGCAATTCCGAGCAACGCTGCGGGGGACGGGGGTGGGGGTGGGGGTGGGGGGGGTGGGGGGGTAAGCAACGTGCCAAAATGTAGCACGGCAGGCGAATAAGTATGTGAGATAATGAGGAGTCTGACTCGACAATTTTGGTACGCTTATGATTGTGTGCGCGCTAACAGAGCTGCGTGTCCCCCCCCTGAACCAGGACAACCCTCTGCGCCTGCCGCTGAAGAAGTGCGCCGTGGTGGGCAACGGGGGCATTCTGCGGGACAGCAAGTGCGGACGGGACATTGACCAGGCCGATTTCGTCCTTCGGTGAGGAAACAAGCGACTCGGTTAGGGTGGAGGGGGGTTGAGGGGGGGGGGGGGGGGGGGACCTGTGAGTGGCCGCGTTTGCATTGTACGCGAGCTCTTCGCTGCCCCCCAAGAGAGAGGAGACAAATACGCCATCGGTGATAATAAGAGCTCGTGTCAACTGCAGCCAAGAGGGGAAAGGACAGAGGGAAGGCCGAGGGAGGAAGTGCTGCAGACATGTGACATGTGACGCGTGTCATCAGCATTCGGGGGAACAAAGAACTTCCTCAGCCTGTCGCCCCGATGTGATAATAATCTTTTGGTTTGTAGCACCTAAGCAACTGTTTAATTTACTCAGCTAAACGAGTTAACTCATTGTTACTTTTAAAGTAGCGCGATTGCAGAAGCTTTGCAACGTCTACTTGTCATGGGTAAAATGTGTTTATTGCATCAATACCGAATATTCATCAATGGGTTTTAGTGCAATCCAGGATTCAAAACAGAGCAAGCACTTCTCAGCCACGACATTGTACATATAATCGGGAGGAAATGATTGACATGCATTCCCTGTTTATACGTGCGTGTGTTTTGTTCACGTAGGTGCAACCTCCCACCACTGTCAAAGGAATATGTGGATGACGTGGGAACCAGAACTCACCTGGTTACAGCCAACCCCAGCATCATAGAGAAAAGGTGAACCATGCATCCATTGTAAAGAGACGTTGATCGCTTTCAGAGGAGGCTGCATGGGGGGAGGGGGCTACGCCGTGTCATCATTGTGATGATCTCAGCAGTCAGTGTTCCCAGAATCACCATCATTTGTCCGTGGTGTTGCAACACAGGAAACTCGTTCCCCCCCCCTGCTCTTTTTCACCTCATCGCTCTGTCTCTCTCAGGTTCCAGAACCTCCTGTGGTCGAGGAAGGTCTTCGTGGACAGCATGAAGGTCTACGGCTCCGGCTACATCTACATGCCGGCCTTCTCCATGAAGACCGGCACCGACCCGTCGCTGCGGGCGTACCACGCCCTGGCCGACTCCTCCTCCAACCTCACCATGCTCTTTGCCAACCCCGAGTTCCTGCGCACGGTGGGGAGGTTCTGGAAGGCCCGCGGCGTGCACGCCCGCCGCCTCTCCACGGGGCTCTTCCTGGTCAGCCTGGCCCTGGGGCTGTGCGAGGAGGTGACGGCCTACGGCTTCTGGCCGTTCTCCGTGGACCTCGACGAGCGGCCGGTCAGCCACCATTACTACGACAACATCCTGCCCTACAAGTGGTTCCACGCCATGCCCGAGGAGTTTGTGCAGCTCTGGCACCTGCACAAGAGCGGCGCGCTGCGCGTGAGGGTGGGACGCTGCCCGGCCCAGGGGGGGGGGAGCTAAGAGCCCGCCCCCGCCCCCCCGGGCAAAGTTTCGGCGGGAGACGTTCGTATATCGCTCAGAGGGAAGGAGGTCGGCGTGGTCGCGGTGGTGGCGGTAGAACCGCGGGGGGGGGCCCCCGCATTCGCCGCGCCTTGGTCCCCAGTCCCGCTGTCCCGCCAGCTAATCCCTAATTATCATAAGAATGTCCTCCACCCGGAAACCGGCCTCACTGGGGACAGGAGACGCACACACACACACACACACATTACCCAGTCACGCGATGTCTCTATTTCCCTAGTTTCTGAAAGTGTGTGTTTGTGTTTGTGTGTGTGTGTGTGCGTGGGTTTTTGTTTGCGTTGGGCCACAGCTGGGAGCTAATTATGTGTGACGGTCGGATGGGTGAGGGAGGTTACTGTATCCTACTGACGTATGGGGCAGCCGGACCAAACACCACCACCCCTCCCCCCATCTGAGTCTTACCAAACAAGGGGGAGGGGCTTATAAAAGGCCCCGAAAGACTGGCGAAATACTAGGATCAAGGGAGAGATAATGTCATCCTGCTACATTGTTGCCTGAATGGGACCGAAATGTAATGGACAAAAGGAAAAAAAGACAGGTGGGGGTTGGGGACTTGGGGTGGGAGGGGCAGGCCGGTATGTGTATGAAAGGATTTTTGTCAGTGCTTTTCGGCAGCCGAGCGCTTGAGTCTTAAGTTCTACGTCCCCAAGAATGTTCACCCGAGTTGCATCGAACCCTTTGATTGAAAGGGGGGAAACATGTTGTATATGTGCGTTTCTGTTAGCCAAATGTCATTTTGAGTATCATTAATGCTTTAATTAATTTCAACTTTTTGCGATCACAAACAAACATTCCTTCAGCAAACAGGCCTCCCACACACGGCGGGTCATTACTTCTTCTCCAAGTGAACGTCTGTGATTCATTCACAGTCTCTTGGAATCCGTACAATCCCTGCCGAGTGCCAAGCCCGGGGGAACAGTGGTCCCTTTGATACCCAGCCCAGGACTGTCCTATTGCGCTAGATGGTAAAAACACTGGTATAAACACTGGATATGGCAAAGTGAAACGTCTTGAAGGTTGCACACAGGGGAGACGGGAAAAAAAAAAACTTGCTGATGTCCACAGTGCAGACACACAGGGTCGTTTTCGTTTCCAATACTTTGCCTTGCAGATGGAAAACTTGATTTTGAAATTGTTTTTCTCTTTTTTTTTTAAACGTGCTAAATGTGACCGTGCCATTTTGTTGACGAGGACGACTCTGCATGTAACGTGCATGGAGCGAACCCGCAATCCCTGAAAATACCCCTTTGGGATCAAGGTGCAGAACATGTGGGTGGTTTGGTACTTGATGCCTTTATTTTACTCATGGTGTGCGTCAGTGGGCCCCAGTGCCTTTTGAGACGTGTCGAGGCACAAAAAAAAAGGTGGGGGGGGGGGGGGATTCAAACGAGGGATTTTTTTTTTTAATGCTGACCGTGTTGTTGACTCGGCGGATCAATCGATATGGGACAGTGAACCCAGCTGTTGTGTGAAGTGCACGTAGGAGAGCCACATACTGCTGGACGAAGCTGACACAGAGACACTCATCTGAAATCCTAAATGCTCGCGTCGCTCTCCGAGACTTTCGCTGCGCTCCTTCTGCTGTTTGTCAATTGCACCTTTTATTATTTCCTCCACTTCCCACGTCTTGTGCATGAGTGACATGTGACATGGTGGTGATTATGAGTCAGCATGATTTATTTTTTCTTCCTTTTTTTAAATGTCTACTTTTGATGCGTTTCCTTTAGTTTCAGATTCCTGTCCATCCTACTCGAGGGATCAAACGAGCTGATGTGTCTTATCAAAAGGGTGATTAATGTCGGTTCTGGTAGTGCACACGGGAAGAAATCCTCAGTGGTTTACAGATGTGATTTGATGTGGTAAATCAGCATGTAGTTAAACCGGCAAGTTGGTCGTCCCGCTGGGAGCCTCGGTCGTTCCAAATTGATAAGTAACCATTACCCTTCAGTAAGTAAGGTGATCATCAATTCGGAGCATGAAAATAAAATGCCAGCTGCCGCCACCCCCTCCCACCCTCTCAATTTCCTTGTCTTTGTGCATCCTGTACGCATTCACATGGGGTCAGTTGACTGAAAGAGGTAAAGCATTGGTCATTCACAATGGCAGAACTGTCTATTTTCCTGGACACATTTATGTGGCTGCAGGGGGACTCATTTGGTGTCATAGATCTGTTCGTGGAAAGGTCACATGTTTGACCCCCCCCCCCCCCCCCCCCCCCCCCCCCCCCCATAGCGGCCCGGTGAATGCAAGGCATTGATACTATTCTGAAGCGTGCATTATTTTTATTTTTATGTCAAACAATTGGTTCTCTATCCTTTTTAGCCCTCCTGATAATCTTGTGTACCGTTTGGCAGCGAGTGGGTGCTAGTGTCTTAGCGCGGGTTTAGCACACATGTCCCTCAGACATCTCCTTGAAAGCACTGCTTTGTGCCGCCCTGACAGTCACCTGCTCTGCTCCTTAATGTCACCGGATGTGAACAACTGAGCCTGATGAAATAAATGAGAATGAAAATTGAAATGAAACCCTTTCTAGCGGCACCGTTTTTTTTCTGATCAAAGCCTTCCTTTGTATGAACTGGTGAGGCAGAGGTAGGCAGCTACATGCAGGAAGTCCTGCTTTACGTGCAAATGAACCTTTGAGAGAATGAAAGTGGGTCAGTCTTATGAATATGAACACAAACTTATTAATAGGAGTCAAACAAACACCTAACGTTTAAGTTTATTGATATGTTTTACGCAAATGGCTTTGTTTACATTTGACTTCCCAAAACCTAAGTGGTGCGTCACGGTGACCTTAATCTCCTAAATACCAGTTTTGTCATTTATGAATATTCTTTTATTTTCAAATAAAACCTCAAGAACTGTCAAAATAGAAGCTCTGTGCCTTTTTTTTTTTACAACTCTGAATCCTTTTTCAGACGGAAAGTCCGAAAACAGACCAGCTTGCTACATCAGGAAGTGAACATGTGACTTGTTCTGAAACGTACATTAGTAGGTGAATGAAGAGGAAACCACTTATTTTCATCCGTGGTATCAGCTGCATGTTCATGAATATAGATGATCTACTGTACACATCCATTATTCACAACTGTATTCATGCACACATGCGCACATCATTTGCCTGTCCTTCCTGTTGAATACAACCGATATTTACACAAGATACGAAGGTCGTCGATATTGAGAAAACTCAATCGTTAAAAAAGGCCAAACCAACCGCGCAAGCAAACCAGCTCTAGGGCACGTCTCATTACGCGTGAAAGACATTTGGCAGTGGCACAGCGACGAAATGCTGCTGCAGAAGGGGCCACAATGCGGCGTTTGAACGTTTATGCCTCGTCGTATTTTGATTTTCCGCAGTGCGTTGGTCTGAACCCACTGCACTGAGGGCCACGCGTGCACCTCGTTTTGTTTTTACTCTCCCTGTCGGCCAAAGGGCCCAAAGGGCCACTGGAGGGACTCGAATGCGTGGCGGTGCAGTCGGGTGCTTTTCACATGCAAACTCACGGACCCTCAATTACAGACACACGGCGCTGCCAGCTCCCCGGCGTCCTGTAAACAAACTGAAGGGGGGGGGGGGGGGGGGGGGCGCGCGCAGAGGAGGGGGAACTAACCCCCGAGGAGAGGCTTTGGGGCATTCAAACGCAAATGTTTCGTTTCCCCCTCGGTGCCCATTGTCAGCTCTCGTTAAAAATCCAGAAGCAGAACCCAGTGAGTCATTCAGGGCGGCGGTTCCCCCGGTACCACCGGTACCCGCCCCTTGGGCCATTTTGTACTGGGCAGAAAGGATAAATTTATATACCGTAAAACCGTACACCGTAAAACTGAGCAATAAATAAATATAAATTGCAAAAATGAGCAATAAATACGTTTTGAAAAAGGAGACAGAGGAAGATCCTACAACAAAAACACGTCATGCTTCAAAGCCACAGGTTTTAACGCGTCCGGTAAATCTCAACGCGACGTGACAAACACGCCATGAAACCGGTCCGTGAGGACAGAAAAAAAAAATGACAAACGGTTCTTTATCTGCAGTTGTGTGTGTGTTCCTCTGAGGGACTTCCCAGGATGCAGACCCAGGGAGACGCCCGGGGGACAGATTCCTTTCCTTCTGCCCAGTCAAAGAGAGTGAATGGGGATGACTGGTTTTAGTTCAGTGTTCACTCCACTGGGTTCAAATCCAATGTACTTAGAAGGAGAAGAAACCCTTAATGTTGTCTCTATTATTAGAGCCATTTGACTCAATGTTCTGGAAATGTCCGGCCATGTTTCATTATGTATTTCTTTTCATCATCACTTACAGTCAGATAGCATCAGACTATTTGAAACAATTAAGCTTGACAAATGATCTTCATTTTGTTTTGTTTTTTATGTGTTGCTTGGCGGACAGAGGTGCGGTTAGTGGTCAAATGCGGACATAGATATCTCATAAATATAGCTCCATTTCAGTTCCTGAAGGTATATGAAAACCCTCTCAGATTCAGATATTTAAGATATCTATTTATCTAACGTTTATCATGACAACTCCAAATTCAAAATCCCACAACACGCCCCCACGGTCTGTAATCATCGCCAGTGACGAGTGCGATACGCTATAAATATCACAAATCATTCTTTGTTCCTGTAGCTTCTCGCTTAAGAAAAGAACCTCCCTCCCTAGTGTAGCATTTACGGAGAAATAATTAGAAAGACTTGTGTGGGGGAGTGGGGGGGGGGTAGCAGTGCGCAGGAATGTTTCAATTAGTGAATGGACAGTGGTTGGAAAGTGCTGCTTGAGCTCTTCTGTTCAGTGCACCATCTTCACTGTGCTAACAGCTTTAAATTAATGAAAGGGGGGGGAGAGAGGGGAGGGGGGCGGCGGTAGTATATCATTTGTTAGCGCTTTCTATCTGGTTGCGTGCAATTTTCCACTCCATCCAATCTATAATATATCACAGGGCCAACAGGCGGCTGGAGGCAGAGAGCCTCTGGATGATTTCCAAAGAATGGGGGGTGGGGGGGGGGGGTCATTTGGAGATGGTGGACTGGAAGGAGATGACTTTTAGGGGCATCAGCGGATGCAGATTGTGATTCGTGGGGTGATGGTTCAAACCGAAAGGGGACTAAAAAGGGCACGTCGCAAACATCGACAACACTGATTAACCGCTTTAAAATCCGTATCCTCATGCTAATTATGTATCAACAGTTTGTGTTGTGTAAAATAGTCCTCAACCTCAAAGGGAGAGGGAGCCACAATTGCTAATTCCATCGAGGAAAAATCAATGTGGTTAAAAGCATTGGTAATTGGCAGCGAGATGAGATAATGCCGTTTCTGGCCGTCCGTCTGACATCTAAACTGGAAAATCAATCGGGTGCACTCAGAGAGAGAGAGAGAGAGAGAGAGAGAGAGAGAGAGAGAGAGAGAGAGAGAGAGAGAGAGAGAGAGAGAGTGCATAGAAAGAGAAGTCACCCTTCGCTAAATTGCGTTACTCAATCCGGATTTATTAATACTCCTGGTTCCCGGTTGACTCGGGCTGCGCATCTTCCTCATTTCCAAGCTTGCACTTCCCCTGGAACGCAAAGGAACAGGAAGTTTACACTTTTCGATGCCATCGAGGGTCTGTTGGGGTTATTTCAACTCCCACACAAGCTGCCGTGGCTCTTAATGTTGAAGCTGAAAAGGCATGCGGAACACAGTCTGGAGCACAATGGCAAGCGGGTGGAGAGACGAGCAGGGGGGGGGGGGGGGGCGAGGGGGGGGGGGTGTTCTGTATCCGACTAAGACGAGGGGCTTTGTTCATCATTTACTTGTTTTTCTCACACTCTCCACTTCTCTTTCCTGCCATCATCCCCCCGTGAAAGGAGCGATGGGAAAAGGAGCGCACGCCTTCATGGCCGTGTGTGTGTGTGTGTGTGTGTGTGTGTGTGTGTGTGTGCGTGTGTGTGTGTGTGTGTGTGCGTGTGTGTGTGTGCGTGTCTGTGTGCATGTGTGCAGCGGGTCGTGGCCCTGTGAATGCCAGCCGGGTCTGTTTTTCGGGATATTTATAGCCCTCCTTCAGACACAGAGGTTTCCATCCGAGAGAGGTGAACGTTGAGGGAGACGCAACATTTGATGTTGGCAGAAGAACAAACAAACGAAACTCACTTTTTGAGCCGATCGTCTGCTCAATCTGTCTGGTTGAGAGGTCCCAGCATGCATTTTGGGGGCTCCAGGTGGTCAGTGGGTGGAGGGAATCGGGAAGCCTGCTACGACTAACAGGAGACAAGGCAGAGTGGATACAACAGAACTTCCTCCTTTCAAACAAACACTGGTGTTTAATGTGGTAGATTAAACCTCTGCTTCCATAATAAAATACCTGTCCATCGCAAGCAGTAATGATCATTAGACAAGAGGCCTTTTCATTAAAAAAAACAAATTAACTGTCGATAACATTTTATGAGAGCACTCAATTCAATATGTTTTCCGGTGAAATCATTGAAGGGGATGTAACGATTAAATTCATGGACAACAGAGGAGACTTTTAACTTGCAATTTATGTTTGCCAGTTATTAGACAATAAACGATTATTGTAATTGACTACTTAAAGCAAATATAATAAAATAACGAGCTTCATTAAATGGCAACATTGTATTTACTCCTTTCTTTCATTAGGTCATATAGAACTTAACATATTCCGAATAATTTTCAATTACAGCAAATATGTAAGATCTCTCTTCTCAGAACAATATGCTACTGTATATTTATGGTAATATATATATATATATATATATATATATATATGTTATGCCAGAAGGCGCATGTTTATTAATTTGATCAACCACAGCACAACGACTGGGGGATATAGTCTTTTTTTAGACTTTAAATCGGCAAATCCAATTTTTAGCAAGATGAACATTTACAAATCTCCATGCAAACCCTTGGCTTATATGCCTTGCAATTATATAAATATCTTCAGAACATATAGATAACGTATAGATAATATCTAATAATACAATTCTACAGTACATTTTGTTTTGGTAGATCACTAAAAGAACATCTTTGTTTCATTTTAAGACTGAAAAAAGGGGATTTGAGCTAAATGCTAACGTCAGCATGCTAATGCGATCCCAATGACATGCTAAAAATGTTCAGCAGCGCTTAGCGTGTTAGCATGTTAACATTTTGGTAATTTTGCACTAACACTCCAGAACCAGTTTCATGGATTAACAGTTGCTCTGTAAAAGTACCGGTGAGTGCAGTCCAGATGTTTATCCAGTCCTTCGCTGTTTATTCGACGCTAACCTCGCCGAGCCAGATGTGTGTCGGAGGAAACCGCGAGTGAGGCTCCACACGTTAACGCTCTGCAAAAAAGCAAATGATGCAGCGATCAATGAAAAAAATGCTCAGGGAATTCAACCTAATGTGATCTCACGGAATCTGACCTTCCGTCACAATCATTTTAATCGTGTGTCAGTTTAATGTGCCATAGTGTTGGAGCTAATCTTGTTACTGCTTCACCTACACACACATACACACACACACACAGAGGCAAAGGAATGTTCCAGATCAACTCCCTCTCTGTTTGCCTCACACCTTTGGAGCTTCTACTGGAATGAAAACAGACCACAAATCATTCAGTCTCCTGCCATGACCCAGAAATAAAAATGCTTAGACTTCCAGGCTATAGAATATCCCATAAATCATTCATTGTGATATTCAGATGACCTCCCCAAATCCAGTGGATGAACGGGGCAGGCGTGGGCCGGCCGAGACGGGCGAGGGCATCTGTACCTCGGAGAAGAAAGTGAGATTTGTCCGAGCGAGATGGGGCTTGCTGACAGAAAGAGATCAAATCACCAAAATGAAGCTGCTTGTGCATGAGAAAGAAGTTTTATTGCGTGGGGCCGCATCTACACGTTGTAAAAGTCTCGATCGGTTGGCTTCTTACTATGTCCGAGACATGTTGATGTGGCATGTCATGATTCGTTCGGTGTATTTCCCAGTAGAGAGAATATTTGCCAATTTGTTTTGCCCTAATGTTTAGTCATTGGTCCCCCTGTATGTAAGATGAGTAAAACGGCAATTTGCTAAGACGTTTTTCTTATCGATTTTTATGCCGTCACTGTGTTTTTTTTACAGCTTGTTTCTTTGAGTGGCTCAAAAATCAATTGCAATTGGCTTCAATTGGCAGGGTTTAAGGTCTGGGATTTAAAATGATCACATGAATGTCTACAGGGGAAAGATGTCATGATAAATGAGAAATATGGAGCAGCTTAGATCATTTATGGCTGATTTAAAACCACTTTGATTTTCATGGCAAATTGGAGTATTAATTTTTTTAAGTTTTAATGCAATTTTTAAAGGCAAAGACCACACTGCCAAAATTTGAGAAGAACATGAATTAGTCTCTGGGAGGAGTTTGTTTTTTTGAAATTGAGGAAAATGGGAAAAGATTAGGCAAAAAATGCAGATATTCAACGATTAACTGCAGCGACCCCCAGTCGTGTAGAAGAATGATGGTGCATTTAGTGGTGCATTATACACATGTGCTACAAAAATTCTGATGCGCACGCCAAAACATTTGCTTTCAACCTGCTTGTATTTGTATTACATATAATTAGGGATGTCAATAGATTTTTAAAAAATACTTTTTAAATTTTAGATTGTTTGATTGTATTAATTTAAACACCTATTTTACCTTCAATGCAAAAAGCTCTTTCCATCTGAAACTAGCGTCTCGCTCTGTTAACTGACTAGTGGTGATTCCGTTTCTGTTGGGGGAGAATTGGTTTAGCTGCACATTGTGACTTTCTCAGTATCTCGGTGTGTGACCTTACTTGTGACCTAAACCAGTCTAGGGTGGCATCCTGTTTGTGCAGCTGGAATCCATTGTGTGCTTTTTTTTGGATGACTTGATGTCTTCCCTTCTGCCTGTCAAAACATGATTGCCATGGTCACGTTTTCTCTGTAGTCTTCCTTTCTGGCTGCATTGTATGTTCTTCTCTTAAACATTCACTCCCATCATCCTCTCCGTGACTTGGGGACTTAGTAACACATTAGTGTCACTAACGATTTGAATCCTTACAATGTAGGACTTAAATCAAATGGATATCTTAAACTATCTATTTTAGCATGTAATTCCTCTGAAGTTGGCATCATGATACTATGACATCATTTGTCCAGCAGGAGGAGGTGTAGAGCTTCATTGTATTATTAATACAGAATTAAGAGACATGCTACTGTTCTTCAAGTCTGTTTATAAGATCACTTCTGATTGCTCATGTGACTCTTTGATTCAAACATTGATATAAATATCAGGTTATGTCTTGTAACATCTTTGTTTTCATTATTCTACGGTGTACTGGGCTTCATTCACTCTTGCAATAACGTGTAGGATTCACAGCAGGTCCGGCTCGCCACAAACGTCCCCGGTGAGCTCATCGCCCCGTTGGACACGTCGGGAGAGAAAATGAACGGTTGGCTTGAGGTGCCTGAGTTGAACCCCACTTCTCCCCTAAAAGCAGAACCAAACACAGCTGCTGCAGTAACACGTCTCCGGGCTACAGATGCAGCTCGCTTGGGTTTTTTACCTGCCTTGTGCTCCAGGATGAGGGGGAAATTTGTCCGTCTCCTGCCGAGACTCTGGGGGGACGACGATCTGCTTGTCCAGCACCTTGTGAAGTTTAGGACCAACTGCATAACAACACCTGTGGCATTAAACGAGTCCTTTAAAAGGCCAGGGTTTCTGAATGATGATAAAACACTTTCCATACTGTTAAAACACATGTGTTTGTGTTGTTCTTTCTATGGATCTTTGCAAAGCCAAGCTGTTACTTAATTGATGGTCTTTAAGTGTAAGACACTACAACGGTAGTATAGGCACGCTGTTGTACCGTTGGATCAGGGCAGCTGGAGAGCTTCTGACCAATGAGAGCAGCATTCCCTCCCACACACAGCTGGAAGGAGACAAAAGTAAAGTTTACTAGAAGGAAGCACGATTAAAAAAAGAAAAAGAGGACTAACAACCAGAAGAAGTAAAAAATAATATTAACTTATATTCCTTTTAAAGGTCTGCTGGTAGCCTGGCCAGACTAAATTGGCCGGCTTGGAAGAATTAGCATCTGTTAAAAACAATTGTGCGTTCAGAAACATTGCTAATGTTTAGTACAGCCAAGTAGAAAGCCTTCTAGCAAAGGAAAGAAAATTAATTAATAATAATTTTTATCTATAGTTTATTATCTATGACCTCATTGTTTGATCAATTTTCCCTGTCATTACTGTACACAGACATGAGTGTACAAGGTGTTGTATTACAGTTAGGAAAATATATTGATGTATAAAGACAAAATAAACACAGAAATTATGTTAATTACTTGGAGACTTTAAGATGCCCCTCTGCCAGTGTGCACTTCATGGGACACAACACACACACACACACACACACACACAATAATCATTTTCCTATTTTAAAGGAACAGCCTGTGAGATTTACTGGCATCTAGTGGTGAAGTTTCAGAAGAAGAGTTATTTTAAAGCGTGGAAATTAAAACTATAACAACATCTACTGAAGTACACAAGTACTGATGCAACACACCGGTTGATACTGTAAATTTACCAGATTTTTGTTGGTTAATACCAGCAAGGTCCAGCACTTAATATGATTATATCAAGATTTATTTTCCTTAGTGTTTTGATTAGTATTTATTTCATCCCCTACACATTGCCTTTGAGTTCTTTGGATTGCAGCATTCTCTTACTTTTGCAATGTATGCCAACAACAACAAAAAAGAAAAGAGATTCACGGCTCTCCATCCCTAATTATCTTTGAACCTGGATAGCAAACTGTCTCCAGACTGTCACACGGCACTGTAGACAGCGTTCATAAATACTGCAATTTCATTGGCTGTCACCAGGCAACCCGACACCCAGCATGTAGATGATGTTTGATATGGAGAGTATCAGCTCTCTTTTGAACTGAAACAACTTTCGAGCTTATTGTGAACGGACATCGACAGGACGAGGTGGGAACCAAATATCTGAGTCGTAGTGATGGCAAAGTGAAGCTTTCTGAACCAGTGAAGCTTTCCAGCCAAATGTATCGGAAAAAGGTTCATTCATTCAATGCATCGCAAACTCTATGATGACCTCTGCTGTTGAAAACTTGTAGTGCATGTTTCGAATAGCCTACCAGTGTATTTTGGCCCAGTCTCTGTGGGTTGAACAGGATTATGAAAAGTTGAACCAATAAATCATCTAATAAATACATGGATTCCTATATGAATAAAACTATTGTTTTTCAGTTTTGAATTGTGTCCTGTCATTGTGCTTTTGGACAGGTTCGTTATGACAGGATATTGAGGTGCTTTTGAAAATTATTATTGATTTTTATTGAGAAACACAATTTTCTCCACAGTACTGGGGTTGAGACGGGGTTTTTTTGCATGAACAATTTCCCCCGCATTAGAAAAAACACAGGTCTATACAGGTCTAAACAAATTTGCTTTTGTGAGAAAACCTCGTGCTATAACCCCCCCACCCCAGGCCGCTGGGAGTGTTTCTATTTATTCATATGTTTTTTTATTTCATAAAGTCTGATTCATTGTATTCAGTGATGAGCACTCAGTGTTGGGGCATTACACGTCTCACCCGCACCAGTAGGTGGCAGCACCACATCAATGCTGCCACGGTTAGTTTCCGGTAAGCAAAGGATTGTGGGTGTTTAATAGTATAAATTGCAACGTGTTCCCTCCGTTGGCACGTAGTCGACAGAGAAAAGTCTCAAGAGTAAGACGCAATCCGTAGCGCTGAGTAGTTAGTAAATACATGTTCTACTTTGTTACGTTTCATATTAGAAAAGAGAACGTATTGTCGGAGAGTTTTATCCGTAATTTTTTTTTACACTTCTAACTGAGAAAGATCGAGGATTTTTTTTTGTTCCAACTCGCTCTGCAGAGGACAAACGAAAGCCGCCAAGTCACCCTCGTCGACATTTTTTCCTCTGCTGTTTTTTTTGGTCGGAGATGTGCCTAGAAGCAATGGACACCAGATCAAAGAACATGAGAAACGGCTGTCTGCGTAAAACCATGAAACCACGATCGAAGATGAGTTGGATACGGCCCCGCGTCTTGGCGGAGGAGGAGGAGGCGGCCCACGAGGCCTTGAAGCAGTGTCGAGGCAGCGCGTTGAGGACCATCCGGAAATACCTCGGGCGGGAGCAGAGGCCACCGCAGCTGGCTGATCTCGCCCAACTGTTGGGAGGCATCGGCAGGAGGGCCAAAATGCAGTCCACGCGCGAGGAGCGGCGCGTTGCGGCCTCCGCGCACCGCCAACCGTCGGGGGCAATGGCGCCGGAAAACACCACGCAGTACCTGATGGGTAATGTCTACGAAGACATGACGATCGACGACGACGGCACCGTTCCGCGTGACGCGTCGGCAGACGTGTACTGTGGCTCTCTTTCATCCCGGGTGTGTGCTTCACAGGACTGCGACGAGGACGGCTGTCTTGCCTTTCAACAGCGGGACTTTGAGGAAGTGTTTGAGCTGTATTGGCAACCGGAATGAACCGGTCTGCGTGGCCTTGCGTAACTGGTCTGGCCTCGCTTCCAGCTGTGACTTTGCGATAAAGGGGCAAAGAACAAGGTGTGACATTTCGTTGTAAATGCATGATATGATTGTACCTTTTACCCCCCCCTGACCTGTTCTTTCATGAGCCCGTGTTATGTGATTGACTGCAATGTCGCATAATTCATGGTTGGGCTTTATTTGTCTCACAGCGGCGCACTGGATGGTGCCCGCACCCTCCCTCCAGTAGGGGGCGCTCCTGAGCACTTCATGGCGCCGCCTCGAGGAACGAATCAAACGCACCCTGTCCACGGATTGTGAAATCCAGGTAAAGCCGGGCAGGTATTGTTGCACTGCATTGTCGATGACTGGCAACCGTAGTACACTGTGATGCATTGTGGGGGATGAAGGTGCTGTCCACAGTTACTGTTGTCTGAGCGTTTTCCAGGTCAACCTGACGGGACACATGGCTCTGCCGTGAGAGGAGCACAGGAGACCGAGAAGGTTGGTCTTCACGTGATTGACGCAAGGTGACATTTCATGCCATCGGCTTATCTAGACTGTCCGTGGAGATCAGAGTCCGTGGGGGGGCAGGGGGCGGTGGTGATCCGGGCAAAGTACTGGACTTTTTTTTTTTTTTTTTTTAGTCAATGGTTGAAGTATGAATATATATATATATATTAAGTGACAAATGTTCAATAAAATATTTTGTATTACTACTGATCGGTGTTTTTTTTTTGTTTGTTTATCGTACAATTTATTAAAGACAAATTGCACAAGTATTACTTGCCTTACAAAATAAAGGTTTTAGACAATGAATAATTGTCCTCTTTTCTCAAAGGTGAGAAAACATAAGGGTCCAGTTGTTTTCCCAAACACATGTGATGTATAAAGTGAATTAGAATCATTGAATGGCATGCTGTGGACAAATAAGCAAATTACAAGTTTGCACCTCCTGAATAAAATCTGCCTTTTTGCAGTTTGCTCAAGTCCCTTAAATAACATTACATGTTGCTGAACGGTAACTGCGTAATGCATGGGGAAACGTGTATTATGCAATAGACCTTAAATCCACAGCAGGTGCTATGAAAGTATCCGCCTAGAACGTCCACACACGTATGGCTCCAGTCTACCGGTAGTATCGTTAGCCGCCACACGGGGGCAGTAGTGCCCAGCAGATCTAAGTGCCTATGCAGGTCACTCGGTTGATGACAGGGAGATTTTTATTTTTTCTTATTGGCTTTTAGATGGTTATCTTTTTCCAAGAAATTGGAGCGATGGCTCTTTTCAACCCAGTGGTGTGGCAGCAGGCTGACCGAGCCAAACTCCCCGGGTTACGAGTGGGAGGGGATTGTCTTTGAACTGCAGTTCAAAGACAATCCGTGTTGGAATTGTTTTAAATTACTAGACTAAATTTAGCTAATCTACATCTGATACGAGGGTTTTTCTAATGACACAACTGTTGAGGCCTCGCTGAAGGCGCTCACAAAGCGGCATTCTGAAAGTTCCATGCCTTTTTAAGGGAGAAAACTCAGCCGGGGCAAAGGCCGCCTTGTGGTTATCTTGATTCTCTTTCATTCTCAGCCCGTCTGATTCTGGAGGCTGATAATTCTGAGAAATGGTCGCAATTGTTGCTCTTCGGGGACGCACTGACTTCACCGTCTCTTGTTGTCGGCCCCGCTGTTTCCTCCCGGGAGTCATCACCTGTCAATCTTACATTTTTTTTAAAAAAAGCTCACTGTGGTCCAACTGCCAGGTGTGATGGTTTGCAATTACACCGAAAGGTGTTTCTGGTGTGTTTGTGTGGGGGGGGGGGGTTTGGACAGGGCAGCAGCTGGATTGATTAATGGACACCCCTGTGGGCTGTCACAGCATCGACCCCTTTGCAATAGGTGCATTGCTCTACTGGGTTTAACTCCACGTTGCATTTCAGCTGGTTACAGAGCTGCTAATCATGTGAAGCTTTGGGAAATGAACACACTAGTTAGTGTGTATATATATGTATATAGTATTAACCATGCAATTTGATGAAATGTTCAATTGGTACACTTATAGTTGAGCCTAGAGAGATCCGTTCAGCAGCAACATGCAGAAATTGAAAATTTGCCAGCAGGCACAGCATACAAGTGGACATATGAAGAACAATGCTTCAAGGTGCATCATTTCTCATCAAGGAAATTCTTCACTGCATAATTAAACTTAAAGAACAATTCTCTCAACGTTAGATGAAAGACATCGTTCCCCCGCATGACAATCGGAGGGTTTCCTTCTTCGTCAGAATAATACAAGTGTTCGTTAAAAACCAGGAATCTTTGATTTACAAAAATATGAAGCAATAACACATGAAACCTGGCGGGCACTCTGGACAGGATTCAAACGAAGCTCCCCATGCGGCTCTCATCGTGTCGTGGTAAGTCGCATAGCAAACATTAAGGAAACTAATTAACCCACTGGACAGAGAGAATTCCCTCCTGAACTCACTCACTCATCATTCATATAAACCTCCGAGGCCCAACAGACGATAAAAATGACACAAAGTACCTGTCCGTTCCCTTTGAACAGCGCAGGACGACCTTTGACCTCCCTTTTCAAAGTGGGACGAGTTGGGGGAACAAACGGGCCCGCGATCAGCACCTCACGGGAGGAAGGCGGCCACCGGCCAGGAGGAGTGGATTTGGGACACGGCCTCCTTCTAATTGGAGCTGTTAGAAGAATCTGGTGTGTGTGTGTGTGTGAGGGGACGTGTTTGTGTCCGTGTGTGAGTTGGAGCCCTACTTAAGAGTGTGAAAACACATGGAGGATAAATGTCAGGCCGCAGCGCGCATGTGTGTGTGTGTGTGTGTGAGACGGGAATTAAGGGGTAATCTTCCTACCCCGAGCCCCTCTCGACACCCCACGGGGGAGGAAAAAAAAAAATACTAATACTATAATACACCGTGGATGAGCATCTGAACTTCAGGACGGACCCCCGGAGGAGTCGCATTAAAAGGCTTCTCTGCGTCGACCGAAGCCCACGCGAGAGAAGTGACGGACTGCAGAGTAAACATTTTAGCATTTCCCCCCCCCCCTCCGATTGGTGGGAGTTCAAAGGGATTTTTTGACTTGAATGGGGAGGTGGAAGTGAGGGAGGGGGGCATTGAGAGCACATGGCTGTCATGCAAACGCTTTTGGTGAAAACAGGCGTCAATAGCCTCAGCACCCTGGTGTGAGCACCCTGATTTAAATACCTTTAGGAATGCTTTATGTAGATTTACTGTTTTTTTTCTTCTTCTTTTTTTAATCCCTTCTTGTGAAAGTGGAATTGAGTGTTTGGCCGTTTGCCTGTACAGTAGGTGGCAGCAGAAAGGTTGTCAAAGCAGCCATCTTGTGGTCACCATGCAGACTGGATCGTGATGGATTCCTCGTCTTGTCCTCTCAGCTTCGATCTGATGCATCCAATGAAAAATGAGAAAGGAACGCCTTTGCCTTTTTTTTTTTTTCTTTTTTTTTCTCGATGTACAGCTTATACGTGGATCCACTATTGTCAGGACAAAACAGCTGTTTGGCAGTTAATGAGCTCATAAAATCAGGGTGATGATTGCGGTTGGAAATATTCAAAGGGATCAAAACACAGAAAGAAAAAAAAACAAATACATTTCAAGGACGTTTTTTTTCCCACTCATTTCACCCCTGACCCAATTGCTCAAACGATTTAGTCTTCATCCTGTCGACTGGTATCGTCCTTACCAGAGGTGTGGACTCGAGGCATGTGACTTGGACTCGAGTCAGACTCGAGTCATGAATTTGATGACTTGAGACTCGACTCGACAAAACGTACAAAGACTTGCAACTCGACTTGGACTTTAACATCGATGACTCGTGACTTGACTTGGACTCGAGCCTTTTGACTCGAGAAGACTTGCTACTTCCCATGAAAACTGGGGGAAAACATTTTCACACCACCGCGCCCCTCTGTTTATCTGCATCTGTCAAAAAAACGTCCGCCACCTGTATGTAGAGAGCGCTGCCTGCACGACATCCAATCACTGCAGTCCATTTGACCGTATCAACGAGACAGCTCGTTCATGGTTACAAAAATCGGGATTTTTAAACCCGGATTCAGACTCCGATGGAAATCCTCGCCAACATTATGTCAACGTCCGTTTTAAAGTAGTGTAATGAGCTGAGTTAATGTTATTAGTTAATCAGTTATGCAGATGTTGCATGTGTTCACGTTATGCTCCGTTACCAGCTGTAGTTACGCGAGACAACCCGAGTTTTGGGGGGCCGTGTATGCGGAAGTGTTCGTTCGGCGTGGTGACGGCCAACAGTGACCGAAGTTGAGTTGTTTTATATAAATAAATGCAGCGGAGTTGCAAGCCAGTCATCGCCTCCTTATTTACGCTGCAGCATTGGGGTGAGCGTTACAGTACTATAACACAGTCACAGTCGATCCACCATTACCCTTCCCTTCGTAGTCTAGGTCTGTGAGGCAGCGCACCATCACCCAGGGTTCCTCGTCCCCACTATAATAAAAGGACTCGAAATGACTCGAAACTAATATGGTACGACTTGTGACTCGACTTCAGACTTGTTGGCTGTGACTTGTGACTCGACTTGGGACTTGTTGGCTTTGACTTATGACTCGACTTGGGACTTGCCTCGTCTTTGACTCGACTTGACTCGGGACTCGAGGGCAACGACTTGAGACTTGCTTGTGACTCGCACAACAATGACTTGGTCCCACCTCTGGTCCTTACTGTTCGAAGGGCCTCCTCCGTTTTCCCCGTTGTCCTCAGCTAGCACAAGTCTATCTTTTTTCTTCTTCTTTTTTCACCCTTTCGTCTTGCAAGGGCAGGTGTTGTCTTGCACCCGGAGGCGCCCGCTCACGCGGTGGCACGCGTTCACACCCGGGCCCGAGCGCGACCACAATGCGGCCCGTCGGCCGCGACCAAGCCTCTCCCGCGGAGCGCGGCCTCAGGTCTCCTTGGGGAAATGAGTGGGTGATTTCCCAGGGACTTCATTGTGGTGCCGTCTGTAGTTTTCGGGGACCCCTTTTCAAGGTGATTACTGGTCCTGGACCCATTTCGGGCCTCCCTATTATCTTTTTTTTTGGGGAGGTTTGCGTCGCGCGACCCAGATAGAAAAAGCGAGCCCAGCCGAGCCCAGGGTGAGCGCTCCACGTCGCATCTAACCCATCAGCAGAAGCATCAGAGGGGCGGGGGGGGGGGGGGGGGGGGACGAGGCCGCTTGACGTTAACCCCCCCCCCGCTCGCCCTCTGGGAATTAACCCCCTCCGCTCCACCGGGCTCATTAGTCGAAGCAGTCCGGGGCGAAGGACTGAGGGATGTTCGTGCCACATCTATTTCCGTCCTCCTCTCCCCTCTCTTTCGCTTCGCCGCCTCCCCCCCCCCCCCCCCGCCCCCGCTGAAGAGACGGAGCAGGGGCCGTCCAGCCTGCAGTTACAAGGGAACAGGCAGGTAGAGAGAGTGTGTGTGTGTGTGTGTGGGTTTGTCACACGGCCATCTGTCCAGGGGGAGGATATTTTTTTCCGCACGTGGCGACAGTCCTTCAAGTCAAGGACGTGAACAGAAGGGAAAAAAAAGAGCAAGAGCGAAGACCCGACTGGGTCACGCCACTGATAACGTGAAACAAACAGGGCCGATTGTACCCCCCCCCCCCCCGGCGCTGCTTTGTTTCCACGTTTGGGCAAACCTCGTTCACTCGACTACTTCAAGACGCACACAACTCACCGACCGCGACACACATTTCCATCAGCTGTGTGTTCCTCGCAACGCAAATGGCAAGAGTGACTCATCCTTTCTCACACCCACACACACACACGCACACACACACACACACACACACAAACACACACAAACAAACACACGCACACACCAAGTAATCAGTCTCGCTCTGTGCCTTTACGACCGCATTGTGTTGCGAGTGGTCCTGAGCCACGACAATGACTTTTTTCACGTGCCAAGTCTTAATTTGCACAAATTGATGAAGAAAATGAGTCAGTGTGCTTGAATCTACATCACTGTATGGGTTGTGCTACAGTCGTCATAGTAAGAACTGTTTACTATTACTAGAAGAGACTTTTCTTTTAAACTGGTCAAAAGTTTAATGTTTAATGTTACAGGTCCGCAAGCCCCAAACATCTGGCAAACACCTACAGTACAGCTGTGCATACAGCCCTAAATGATCATGCATTGTAGTCTCATTCAAGTTGTTCCTGTTGGCTTTGAAGGCTCCTACATTGTTCACAATACGACTTCACGATGATTTTTTAAATCTGGTTTCAGTCTGTATGTTCAAAAATACTAAAAGTTCCTTTTCTAGATGGACTGCAGATTTTGGATAAGGGTTTAATCCTTTAATTTACGTAACACCGGAGTGGCCGCCACTAGAAAAAAAAAAAAAAAACCTCAGTGAGTCACCGTGGGGGCTTTGGCCTAAAAGCAGCCGGGCCAGCTCATAGAAAACCCATCAGTGAGTAACTTGTGATGAAAACACTTGTCTCAGAGGCACTCAGGCTGATCGGGGGATCGATGTGTGATGGGAGAGACGAGGAGGACGTCGATGACTCACGCCGTCTCGTCGCCTTAAACGTGTTGATGTGTGAGGAGGGGGGTGGGGGGGGGGGGGTGGAGTGTCAGGACGCACGCAATCCTCCTGCACAATGGGAAAAGGGATCTTTTATTCTTATACCACACGTGTCCATCAGCGCACGTGTGGTACCTTCGCTCCCCCCCCCCCCCCCCTCCCCCGTCAAAGAAACCGTCCACACTGCCTCTATTGGCTGGATCTAAATTGGTTTTTCGTTCTGTCTTGAGACTTTTTTGGGGGTTCTGTAGAGTTCTCCCAACGTCATAGCGTGCATCTAATTTAATTTCCATTTGAACCGTTATTCAGCCAGAGGTCAATCACACAGACTGGAGGTTGTAAGTTGTGGAGCTTCAAACTTGTTTTTTTCAGACAAATGGGTCAAAAAAAAAAAAAAAGAAGAAAAAAGAAATGGAAAACGGACATTCTAAAAAAAAAACACCTGACGGAAAGCAGAGGTTAGTAAACCCGCTGGGCTGATGTTGTGTAAGGAGACCCCCCCGATTCTCGTTCACACGTGTGATCGCTCTGATTTGGCCGGTAATTCCTTTTTTACAGCCCTTCGGTTGTTAAAGTGGAGCCTCTGGAGGATACTTTTTAGCTCTGATTCCCTACTTCTATCCGATAGAATGGAAATAAAAGATTAACGTTTTCATTGTGTCATGTAATTGGTGGTCCTCCGACACTTTAGATGACAACACTTGGCAGCTTGTGCGATAAAGCCGTGAAGTTTCGTGGCAAGCTCCGGTATTTACTTTCCTTCTTTACGGCCTGGCGCGCCGCCCCCGCCGCGGTCGGCGGGGAGCAGGCTTTTTTTTGGCCCCTGAAGGCCGGCTGAGTTATGTTGAGTGGATTTCAGCTGTTTACATTTTGGGTTTCCTCCGACCATTTCATCAGATTAGGTGCAAATAGTTCAGATTGTTCAGTCCGCGTCATTTGTACTCAACCTACCACGCAAACGCCTCACGTTCAACACCAGCTAAGGTCAAGTCTAAACCTCACAACTAGATGTTTGCCTTCACTTTACAGTCTGTTTGGAGCTTTCGGACAAGATTGAAGAGGGTCTCCTCCCTGCCTCTCTCACATGGACCCACTGAGGTCTGTTTCCCGTGGCAACCATGTCTGCCGTTCATATTCATGCAAATGATATGGATTCTCTGGGCCAAATGGATACTCGTAAACAACCAACCTCTTCAACCCCCCCCTGTGTTTGTCCATCTAAAGTGGCTGTGATTACCGTGGCAGGTGGAGGCGTGAGTTCGAGTGAATGTCACAACCCCTTTTTTTTTAAACGAGCACGACTGTGCACAAGGAGAGTAGGTGCGTGAATCCTTTTTCAAATTCCAGCCTGCTGCTGGTGAAGAAATGGACAGAAGTGCAGAGGAGATGAACTCTCGGTGGACTTTTCCATCCCACACGTTGAACAACTCCCACAGGGACTTTTTCCTGTCGCGTCCTGAAGTCGTTTCTGCTGCGTCAGGCCTAATTCTTTATATCAACCAACCACCCAAACCGTTTCCACTCGTGGTTTTTGTCTTTGGGCAGAACAGAAAGTATTTTCTTTCCTTCTATTTCCCCCCCCCTCATCCTTCCATCAAGTGTAGTGTTGAGTGTTGAGCGCAATGCGTTGAACAAGTGTGTCCCTAATAGGCCTGTAGGATGGAATAAGTGATCCGAATGCACAGAAGGCCGCGTGATACCTCTATATAAGACCTCGGCACTCACTGTGTGGTCCTGACACCCCCCACCCCCCCCATCTGCCACTGCGCTGTGCAAACACCGCTCAAATCCCCGCGTGGAGGCCGTACGGCACCGCTGAGCCGGAAGAACAAGCGGGTCGTTTCGAGCTCGCTCTCATCGCGTCCAGCAGTTGTTGTTTTTTTTTTCTCTCCCCATCTCTCCCGGCTTTAAGTCAGTCGCTTCGATTTTACCATCTGAAAGCATTTGTGAGCTGCAGCGAGGACACATCACCTGCCAGTAGAAACAGCCTTGAGAAGCTTTTCAGTCTCCTGCTCGGCTCTGGTTGCTTTTTTTTTTTTTTCTTCATCGCCTTCTGCCCTCGTGTTCCTTTTGTACTTTCTTTTCGAGTCTGAGATGTCAGTCACGTTCAAAAGATGGAGCTGTCAGAGTCTCACTTGCTTCAAATAGGTTGGGTGGGGGGGGTGGGGGGGGAATCGCTCTCGTATAGCTACAGCTGGGTACAATTAGCCTAGCTTAGTGAAGACTGGACATTTATGTCAATAAGATACACAAAGCAATATGATTTGCATAGTAGGCCTTAAAGGGCGGGTTGCTAAAGTCTGAAAGGTATGTGGGGGTATTTAAAAAAAACAGCTGAATGAATTAAAGTGTTAATCTTAAAAGGCAAAGGCAAAGGCGGCAATTTCGGTTCCTTTTATTTAACGTGTTTCTAATGCATTTCTGTCTAGTCGACAGGTTTTAATGCCAAGCCACTGAACTGGAAGCAACACATTATCGCGCGATGCGCACAAATGTCACGTATAAAAAACCCGATGGGCGATACGGCCCAACGCGGCTCGAGTCAGAGTCATTCTGCGCCGTTTGTGCTAATTGCCCCGTTGCTGGTATTTACCCGCCATGTCCCAGTAAATCTCGGCGCGCGGGAAGGCGTGTTTGGAGGGCTCGCACGTTGCGTAAGGCTCCCCTTTTTCTCGAGGAGAGAAGAAGCGCCTCCCCCCCCCTCGTCCTGTCTGTAAACGATGTCATCGCTGCCATTAGCCAATCTTCTGAGGTCGGTCCCTCCGCGCCGCGCTCGCTGTAAAATTACAATTAGACGGAGAAAACACACCTCTGTGTCAGCCAATAGGGGGCCACGAGAACCCCTGTGCTGCCCCTGACTTAAATCGATGAACAGACTTCCCTCTGAGCTACATTAATACACATTATACATTACATTATTGCCAGGAGAATCTGGTTGGCTGTAGTCTGTATTTTTTTTAATTGCATTTAACTGATGCAGATGATTCTCGTCTTGAGAAGAAAGGACACAAATGGTCTCTCTCTCACTCTGCCTTTTTTTTATTATCTTAGACGAACATACAAATACAGTCAAACTGAGCATCATTAACCTCAGTAAAAAAAAAAAGCTAGTTTTTTGCAAGTTGTAACAACAGGCGTGATTCCAAGACTCTTTCCGAAGTTGATGCAGTCGAGTTATGCCATTTTATGTTCACTAGATTCTTGCATTTGTGGTAGATTAGAGCCACACACACACACACACACACACACACACACAGAGAGAGAGAGAAAGGCTCATGTGACAAAGGTCCTAGTCTGGAATCAGACTGAGTACGTCACAGCCACATGATAGGTGCCTTCAGCCAGCCCAGCCGCCCACACAGGGATTAATGTTGAAAAAAAAAAAAAAGATGTAGATGTGAGACAAAAAAAAAAATGTAGTTCAACATGGATGTGGTTGGTGGCTGACTTAAATTATGCTGATAAATCTGCACGGCTCAAAACACACTCCTTCCGGTACTCACTGAGTTCTGCTTTGCCAACGGCACATTTCCCATTTCTGTTTTTCAGCTGCAGTTATTATTCGGTTCTATTTTCATTCCGTCTACACGGGGCAGAAATAAACACACTGCGCCACTTTTGCACATTGCCGTTTTGGGTCGAGCACGGACGTTCGTCTAGTGTGAGACAGACGGGGGGGGGAAAAACAAGACAAAACAACAAAAATCCTGTTTGTACCGCGTTGCCAGGTGAAGCTCTGCAGGGATTTGGTTCTGAGCGTATGACTGTGCGCGCGCGTGCGTGCGTGCTATGGCGCGCTATGGAGAGACGACTATGGGCGGCTTCGTGTTTACTCCGCACGGCAAAAAAAAAAAAAAAAAACATTCTGTCGACTGTGGAAAATCGAGTAACATGTCTCCGACTCTGCTGCCCCGGGGGAGGGGGGGTGGGGTGGGGGGGGGGGGGCTGTGCGCGGGCGGCAGTGTGCACGTGGACCACATGGTGGCGCTCCGGGCCAACGTCCAAATGTCTCCTCACCCACCCCTCTCACCTGATTCTTCCTCCACTCCTCTTTCCACCGCCATCTCTCATGTCCTCTTGTGCTTCCCTCCGTGTTTTCTTCCCGCCGCTGTTGACAGGGGCTGAATGTCGCACCATTGGCTGTGCCGGAGCCTTCGAGGAGGGGGGTGGAGGTGGAGGTGGGGGAGGGGGGGGCGGGGGGGGGGGCGGCCTGGTCTTGGCTGCTCTCTCTCACAGAAATGAGTATGAGCTCAAACGGAGTGAAATCTGAACTCTGAGCCGTGTGATTTACATTTCGGTTCAGCCAAACTGATGGAGGGACGTGCCTGGAGAGCGCGGGGTTGGTTAATTCTGTCTGAGCTGGAAGCCTCGCCCCCCCCCCCCCCAGTCAGACCGTGGGTGGGTAGGGGGGGGGGGGGCCTTGTCTCTTCTAGTTGCGCAGAGCGCAGTGAGATGCCCTGTGGAGGAGACACATGGGCAGCAACTGAAGGAAAGTCAGTGTGATCAGCACAAACATGCCTGTGTCATGAAAGGGTGGAGGAGGAGGGGGGGGGGGGCAAATAAGGCTTTTTAAATGTGTTTCCTTGTGTGTGTGTGCGTTTTGATCTGGATGTGTGTGTGTGTGTGTGTGTGCGTGCGTGCGTGGAGTTAAAAGAAAAGGAGTGCAGATTGGCTCTGATTGGACTCTGCATCGCTGAAAACACACACACACACACAGACACACACTGACACACACACACACAGCCTACACGCAGGTTATTTTTAGCCGCCCAGCTCCTGTGCTCTGTCTCTCTCGACACAGACCCCCCCTCTCTCTCTTTCCGCCCCCCCTCCTCTCCACAATGAAGAGGAGGACGGCGATTCATCAGGTTTTCAGGATCTTTTGGCGTTTTTTTTTGGTGTCATCAGTTGTCGTAGGAATGAGGTGTAAGAAAGAGACAACGGGGGGGGGGGGGGGGGGACGCGGATGAGAGTCAATAAACAATTCCGGAGACCAAAAAATCATTCCTCCACCCCCCACTCCCCCGTCCCTATAGTATACAGATATTGATATGCTGTTATGCCTTTGTGTGTCTTCCAAGAGGCCTCTCGTTATCGTCAACATGGCCACCGGACAGCGGGCCGTTAGTGTCCCGGGGTGACCAATCACGTGAGCTGGACTACATGGCGTCCGTCCCCTCCCAGCCTTTTAACGGCCTTTTTTGGAACTCAAGTTGTGATTGGTTTAAATCCACGTGACATCTGCATATTTTCACCGTGCACATAATTGATCGACGACCCGAAATGAGGCCGTTTCTATTTCGGTCGTCCCCTCGCTGTCCCTCTGGTGACTCTTGACGTAGATTGTCGATGGGAATGGCATCTCCATCGATGTGCTGTACGCCGGCCATGAAACACACGAGCGTCCCCCCCTTGTGACTCAGGAACAGGTAAACGGAGAAACGGTCTTGCAGAAAGTAATGCGGTGGTGCAAAAAACGACTCAAGAAGCGTAAAAAATACAGTGTTTTAATGGTGATTGGAAGATTTAAGAATAACAATCACGGCACAGAGCATGCAGTTAATAAGAACGAGAGAGCAATTAAACCATCATTATAATTATGGAACATGAATTGGAAATTACTGTGAGCAGCCTAACCACTCGGAATCAAATTACTATTCATACAAAAAAATTGCCCATTATGAATTTAACAGTAGCAGTGCTTCAACTTAAATGTTTGAGGGATCGCAGTATTATCACCCGAATTTGAGACATTTAGTTAGATATACACATAACTTGACGAACACATATTATGATTCAGCGCATATCCTCTCAAGTGCTGTGCCATATTGTTAATGCCATCTCACTGTTTTTGGTTTATTTTATTTTTATTTAATAAATTTATTTATTATTTTATTCGGTAAACCAGCAGTAGCTGTGCAGAGACGAGAGGTAAAGAGGCAACGGGGTCTCAGGTGAGTGCCGCTGCGTTTCATCTTTTACTGATAACGAGTGTGCTATATTTGAGCTGATACGTTTTCAACATCTTCTTTTGGAATACCACATCACTTTAAAAAAAAAAAAACAGCTTTCATCAAAAGTGCCACTTTACCTGCTGGGCCGCACGACGCTGTCAAATGTGCGTTTTTTTGTTGCAGGCTTTTAGTGTTTCTAAAACGACGTTTCTCTGAGCTCACCGTATTTTTTTAAAATATCGTGCTTAGGGAACGCTGACATGATTAATGTCCACGATCGGCCCACGAAAATGCCAAAAAATGACTTTGGCGTTACTTTAAGCGGCGAGCTGCTGCAGTCATTAAGTTGTGCGTGAAGTGGCAGTCACATGGTTCGTGCTGTTTCAATGCCGCCATATTGTCGGGTGACCCGTAAATGACCTGTTTTACTTTTGTGTGAATGTTTAGTTTAAGTAGAAACGCAAACACACACAATGTCAATCTCTCGCAGTCGTTATTTTTACAACATGTCAGGCATTTTCAATCGGGACATTATCATAAAAAAAAAAAAAAAAAGCCTGTGTGATGTGAAGATCTTAGTATTCATCAACGAGGTCAAAATGATTTATTTATCCAGAACATCTGACATTTTAGTTCGTGACTGTGAATAGTCTGTGTATACACAGTGCTTGTGCACTTGCACACAAAGAGAATACACAGCACCCCGAATCCAGTTAAAATAACTATGGAAGAGAAAGAAGAAAAAAAAAGCAAAAAAAAAAAAACATGAACAGAGTTTCATGATTCATAGTTACTGTCCCTTTGTGAGCTCTCCGAACCACCTACTGAAACGCCGCTTTGCTTCTCCCGCTCTGACGTTCTCCAAACTACCCTCTCTCTACTTCATCACAACCAGTGTGTTCCACATGGAGAGGTGTGTGCGGTTTGTCATTTTCATTTCATAGGCACATCGGTGACTTCACCGGACGATGTGGCATCACCTGCGTGATGTCATTCGCTTGCTCCAAAAACCTCTAAATTGGTCCAAATTTTGGTCCAAATGGTTTCCTTTTTATCAAAAACAGCAGTTTTGTTCATAAATGGTTGACTGAAAAGCCACAATATAGCGGAGGCAGGATGAAACAAAAACAAAAAAATACCAAAAGATCTATTTTTAACATCAGCTGTAGTATCCGTGTGTGATGTGCTCTGGTATTCCAACCTCCACAACGCATGAAGGATATTACTGGAACATACTGTCAAAAGGCTTTTGGCAGAAGGCTAAACTTACCGTTTGGTGTATATCTACCACCTATCGACACACACACACACACACACACACACACACACACACACACACACACACACAGACAAATACCAACATCCTTAGGGAGTCATTTCTAAGTTTGGATGCTGCTAAGTCTTGCCAGGAAACCCAATACCCCTCATTGTCCCCGGGACGCGAACACTTCACATATGACATTTGAAGAAAGATGGTGCTACAAGAGGGGTGGAGGTGGAGGGGGAGGGGGGGGGGGATAGTCGGTGTGGATATCAGAGGTCACGTTCGTGTGTGTGTGTGTGCGTCAATGCTCCTCAGTCGTCGTATCCAGGGGGGATGTGCTGGATTATATCACAAATGTACGGGGGGGGGGGGGGGGGGGGGGTCGACTGCGTGTGGTTAATTGCTGCATTCACAGAGTGCGAAGCTAAGGTGCGAGGTGTTTGATGCCGCAGGGTTCGGGGGGGGGGGAGAGAAGGCGAGTAACTCGCGGCGGTGAACTCCGTGTTTCCCGGCGGGTCTCGAGGAAGGGGCCGACGCGGAGGGGTGACATTTACCCCCCCCCCCCCCCCCCCGAAAAAATAACCACACAGCTGTTGCGCCAAACCTGTGCCGCGGAAGGTGCAGCCAGGTGAAGCCGCTGCGGGCCGGACCCCTTGACGTGTAACCAAAAAACTCAAAGGTCACATCGGCGGGCTGTTAAGAGGGCCGAATGTTTAAGGTCAGCCAAAGGTCACGTAGAGGGTGCTTGAACGAATTCATTCATTCAAGTACTTCAGCACATGCAAACTAAAATGCAACGCAAAACCAATAGATGATATCAGTCCAATGCTAATTTGGGCAAATTAGCAATTAGATTAGGAGAGCCATAAGGGCCTGAACTAGGCGGCCTTTTTGTATTGTGAAAGTGTCCTTTGCCCGCATACCATTATGGGAATTGGGGAATTTCTGTAAACACACCTCTGTTGACCTCTTTGCCATGATGCCAAAATGAATAAACATGAGAGCTCTGTTACAACAAAAGGGCAATGTTCTTGGATCATCTCTCTCTCTCTCTCTCTCTCTCTGCAGACAGAAATTGCCCTGAATTGTTATTCCAGCAAAGACTCTTTCCCATCACTGCATCTTCTTTGACTACTTCTGACATTTTTCACAGGAACGTGAACACCCGCATCTCACTATTGAGACAAAACACCCACTAGGCTCTGAGGGCCACGCATCACCTTACCTCGTAGTGGTTGATTATGGCGTATTGACAAAAATAGGTTGCATTTGTGCATCTATAATCAAGCCCAGAGAGTGAAGAATACTGTTAAGAGGAATTTACCTCCGAGGCTTCGGCTCATGATGTAGGCTGAGTTGTAATCAGTGTGTTTTTTTTTTATGTGACTCCCCTAAAACACTGCATAGAGGATTTACTAAAATTATATGTGAATGATGGATATGTAAAAAACACACAGGAATTTGAGGGATAAATGACCAAATAAACATTTTTTAGTGATGCCATCCGCAGCAAGTTTCAAAATATCTAGTAGAGCTGCAACAATTAGCAAAGTAAATACCGTGAAAAAACTGGCAACATAATCAATACACTATCCAAGTAAAATGCCAATAAAAACCAGCTCCTTAATTTCCTATTTACTCATTATGTTCATAGCACATTTATGGGAATATGTAAATACACATGTGGTATCGCTGTTAATTATACATTTTCATTCACGGTGTTTTGTGTGCATTTATGATCCTCACTTCAGACAGCTGCAGGATTTGATGAGCCAACGGCTGCTGCTCCCAATGGGAAATTCATCACAAGTCAACTCACTCTGACTTTGCAGAACAGATGCGCGATGGTAAAGCAAAGCAAAGTTTCTTTTGCTGAGATAAGAAAATCACACGGCACAAGCCTGTGATCACAAGGTGACCAAAATAAGAGCCTTACGTCCTTTTTTTGTGCGCGATTGGAAAGAAACCTCTACTCACGCCCTCTGTGGCTCCTCGCTATTCATAAAACGTGTTTGTTGCGAGCCTCGCTCGGAGCCCCGAAGTCGCCGCGGGGCCATCAGTAGGGGGCTGACGGTCCATCTGACGGCTCCGCGGGAGGCGCGGTCCCCCCCCCCCGACTGCGAGCCTAAATGAGTGGTTTAGAGGTGGAAGCATGGCGCACTTTGATGAAACCACCAATGGAGCTAAAATGCACACTGAGCGCGGACACACTGACGCACAACGCTCGTGTGTGTGTGTGTGTGTGTGTGTGTGTGTGTGTGTGCGAGGGGCCTCGTCGGAATTGATCCATCGTTTGCACGATGACAGGGAAAGAAAAAAAAAACCGATGGCAGCATACAACCACAGATCAATCAAAGTGTTTTCTAGAAAGTAGGACGCGGGCGGAAAGAAAAAAAAAACAGAGCTTCTTCAATGATGCTTCGTCACACAACGGGCGTGTGCAGCTGTCAGTCAAGACCATGCAGTGAAATGGTGGTGCTCTCACCATGGCAACAGAACACGTATTTGGGACCGCATTCCGGCAATTTCTTGCAATACAATGTTTCTTTTTTTTTTTTTTTAAATCTTTGTAGCTCGACATCTGTAAACTCTTCAAACTGAACACCAGTAATTTCCCTTTATGATCACAGAGTTTTCAACAAGTAGTCAATAATCTGACATGACTTTGAACCCTACAATTTCATCTATTATTACGGAGCATGTGTGGAAAAACGGAGTTAAATTAACACTTGAACCAATGACAATGCTGTTTGTCAGGAAGGACGGTTGACTTTGTCTTCATCTGCGAGTAAACACAGCAGTAGATCAACATTCAGCATCAATAAAATGTGGATCACGCAACACAGCAGCTGACTCTCTCCCTCGATGTTGACTCAACGTAGTGGGTGGTTTTTGTTTTGTTGTCTTTCTTAACCGTCGTGTTTGTATAACATGTCATGTCCTTCAGCACATCCACTTATGAACTTCCTATGTTGGGTCCGGATTTCGGAAGCCGCATCCCGCTCGGTGCAAACCCAGGTCGAGTGCGTTGCATTCTGGGGGGTGGTGGGTGGTTGGGGGGGGGGGGGGCGGAGGGGCTGAAGCTTCACAAAGACCCCTTTCGAAAAGGCTACCGGATCGTCGAGTGACGGGCAGCGGCGTCTAAAAAGAGAAAACTCGCTTTTACGTCATTTGCCAAGGTAGCATCTTTTCATCACGGCACAGAGGCGGCATGCCTCCAGAGGGTCGGGGGGTGTGGGGGAGGGGGGGGGAGGACGACAACAATGTGCCGCTGTGTCTTTTATTGGGAAGACGGCTTTCATTCGCTCTCTGAAGGCGAGGGTCGCGACCATGTGCCATTTGAGTGAGTGCAACAAGCATAATGCGCTGTCCCATTTTTTTTTTTTTAGGCACGTGGTGCTTTTCAAAAAGAACAAATCGCCCTCTGCTCATCAGCCCATTTATTTATTTTTTTGCTTGATTTTCTTTTTCCGCGGGAACCTTTTGCCTCTCTTTAAGAGGGTGATTTTAAAACTCGTACAACCCTGCTGGAGGACGTTTACACACACATGCATGTGAACAAAAAAAAAAAAGCTTGAGCTTGTGCTTTCTTTCGTTTTTCCGTAGCAAAACTGTGACATGGAAGGATAACATGAATAGATACGTGTTTGATGGCATAAAACCCAACGCGGCTAAAACAAAACAAGGGTTCTATTCATCATCCGGCTGCCAAATCAATTCAATGCTGACTACCGGCTGATTCTGTGTTGGCTTCATTGAATATTTCTTGTTATCTGTGGGAAACAAAATGCCTCTCTGAGGAGAAATCCAGCATTATCTCTAAAGGCATTATCTTGTGTGCAGATACAAGTACAGTGCATCCATGAGAAACACACACACGCACACACACACACACACACACACACACACACACAATGGCATTAATCTTTTGAGATTGCATGTGCAGTCTGGAAGCTTCCCGCCCAGGGGAGAACCACACTTATTAAAAAACACAAAAGAGAATAGTTTCAGCTCTCAGTGAGTTGACAAAATGTCACCACTGAATATTGAGATGGGAACAAGCACTTTATTTCACCTTTGAATCATCCTCCTCATTTGCATACGCAAACCACAAGCAGCATGTATTAAGATTGGGGGGGGGGGGGGGAGGGGGGGCTGCTGTTTGGGATGATTGGTTTGGATCGAGTTCAAGGCGTGTTGTTTATTGGCTCGTGACTGTCAGTGGCGTCCAGCAGGAGGATTGTCCATCAGAGATGGATTACAGTTCGGGATGAGCACGATCGGTTTCTTTACTGCTTTTGAGAGATCCGACAGAGAAACGGGGCGTAGGGTATCACTTCCTCACATTGCGCTCGCCCGCAATGAAAGCCAGTCAGGATTAGATCAGCTTATACAGATGTGGGTACCCAAATCATGCCTTGGTGTTAAAAAAAGTGATTCTTGCTTTTGAACGAAGCTTTATTGTGAAATATGACAAATAGTTCTTTTTTTTTAGATACTATTTTGTTGTTTTGGTACACATACTAGATATATCATTATATTTCACGAGATGTTTTTATTAAGCATAATGCTCAATGTTGTAAGAAATACCTGTGTGTTAAAACTAGGTCATGCTGTCATACTTTGATTTGTATTAGAGTTGTTTTGACATGTCAGAATGTAGTAAAATATGCATGTGGTATATCTTTCTATTCAAAGTCGTTCTTTATAATTTACCACAGTTTAAGTGGCCGATGGCACACAGGCCGAGCTGGGAAGGTGGAATTAAATATGTTTGTGTGGTTAATTACAAAAACCATAAATTGCTCACTCATTGATATAATATTTCTTCACCAAGGAGAGGAATTGTGAGCGATACTTGGCCTTAAACTTTCCCAAACGCAAATTGATTCCCTTTTTATTCAGGGCAGGAAGGTTGGGATGGAGCAACCAATTTGGGCTTAATGCAAACTCTGCACTTTAATACCAATTCAAAACATCTATTGTTGATGTACCTTTGCGTTTCTCGCAGATATTTGAAAGCAGCTTATGAGCTCTGCAGGCATTGTGGCTCATTTTTGTGAATCCGAGCAGAGAAATTTGCAAGTCTGAGTTCAGCCAATACAGATGATCTAAGTCAGCTCAATGTCTGCCCTCCTCAAAGAGACGCCGCGACGTCGCACTCCCATCCTGCCGAATCTCAACCGACTAAGCCAAGGTTTCTTTCGAATTAAAGAGAGCTTGAAGCAAATTCTCGATACATATTTATCAGTACTCTTTCTCCTGTGATTGCCTGCAAACAGTTTAACCAAGTAAATATCACTGTTGCCAAAGTTAAAGCTGAAAGTCACCGTGTTCATCTGCTCTATTTTCTACACAGATCACCCACCGGGGGAGTTACTCCACATTTTATTCTTAGCATTTTTCTCTCTCCAGGCCAGACAGATGACGTGAGAACACAAAGATTTACGGTGCAACTGTCGCAAACCTCGATCCCCGCGAACACCCACCGTGTCCTTTAACGTCGGTGGAGACCAGATTTCCCCCCAAATGCACAGAAATGCATGTTCAAATATACCGCATGGCACTGCTCGCCCCTGCTCTGTCTGTACAAACGCACGCACACACACACACACGCACACACACACACATCGTGATACGTGCCGGCGGGCCTGTGAAGTGAGTCCGTGCTAAGAAAAGCCGCTGCATCCATTGATTGCACCGATCTATTTTGCTTTCTAGCTCATCCCCTCCGCTGGGCGCGCCGCTGCTTCCTTCGCGGTGTCATGGCGACATGTGAAGGCGCACGTGGCTCCACTGACAGTGTGTGTTCTCGGGCAGATTAGCGCTCTTGAAATAGATCAACCTTTTTGTATTTCTCTCTCCCCCCCCCCCACATCAGACCTTCCTCCCCGATTTATCCCCTGTCATAAATCTCACTGTCTTACCGTCTCCCACTCTTTTTTTGTGTGTGTTTTTTTTGCCATCAAATAGGATGGATTACACCAATCCTGGATGAGATTGTGGGAATTATGGATTTGTATCAAAGGTCACAAGCGTTTTATGTCTTCTATGGATTAAACATTGCAAGTCTGTGGGGACAAGATTGAGGGGGAAAAAAGGAACACAAAATTTGACCCCTGACTGGCCGGTTATATCCGACCAACGGAGCAGACACAATGTAAATGTCTTGCATAGTACACACATAGAGTATGTGGACAGAGAGACGCTTCAGTCTTCAAATGTATATATTAAATTTGTTTATATTTGCCAACCCCTTATTTTTTAATATGGGTGAATAGTTTCACCCTAATCTTCATGACTTAATTGGTGTCATTTTTAAACAGTGCACCAAAATGTTCTAATGAATGGCCTATAACTGATCTACGAAGCCACTGTGTTGACTACGAGGTGCATGACTTTCTACCAAGGTTTCTATGTCCTTTAGTCAATTGTCAAGTAAAAAAATCCAAGAGGACGACACAATATATTGTGTGTGACATTTGTTCATCATCTGTCTGGATTAAAGACGGAAGAGAATAAAAGGGGGGGGGGGGGGGGTAGGGTATAAAAACCTGAAGTTGGAGTGACCACCTGCCTCTACTATACCGAGGAAAACTAATTACCAGCACGTCAGACCTCCGGCCGAGAAGCAGCCACGGCCTCGGCACACATGACTGACGCGTCGTGTTCTGCGTCAACAAAGAATTTCCTATTGCTTTCCCTCGGGCCCAGTTTGGAGGGAGGGGTGGGGGGGGGGGGGGGGAGGATATCAGCTTCGTGGTGCGGAATTCGATTCAGTACAAACAGGTTTGGCACCATTCCTGACCGACATCGTGGAAGTAAGGGAATAAAAGGATGGTGTTACAGCGAGATGCTGAGATGGCCGGGGGGGGGGGGGGGGGGGTGCGTGAAGAGGTGTGCGGGGTAAAAAAAAAGAAGAAAAAAAAAGGGCCCCACTGCTTCTGGATAAATTGACTTTCTCACCACCCGTGATTAGAAAATCCAATCACTGTAAAAGAAAGAAGCGGAACTAATAATGCTGCTTTGATTCCCTAAATGATTTAATCCACTGCAAAGGCGGTTGAGCACACAAACGCACAATATATATTTGCACCTTAATAGTATCGGGGGCAAAAGTCTCGATGGAAATGCGGATGTCTTTCCTTCAGACGGTTTAAAATTGTCACGGTTTGGGTCTGCTCTGTCTTATTTTGTAGTTTTCATGTCTCTGGTGTTCCTGGGTAACTTCACTTCCTGCCTTGTCCAGTCTTCCCTTGTGATTGTCTGCCGTGCCTGATCGTTTCCACCTGTGTCCAATCACCTGCACCTCCCTTGAGTATTTAAGCCCTGTGAGTCTCTTGTCTTGTGTGGCGTCATTACATGTCAGCGTTCATGTGTCAAGTAAGTCAAGTCAAGTCTGTTTCGTGTTTT